>NC_091990.1:135609077-135798099 GCF_044704955.1 Pristiophorus japonicus | reverse complement strand
GGAAGGAGACGGGGGGGAGGGAAGGAGACGGGGGGGAGGGAAGGAGACGGGGGGGGAGGGAAGGAGACGGGGGGGAGGGAAGGAGACGGGGGGGAGGGAAGGAGACGGGGGGGAGGGAAGGAGACGGGGGGGAGGGAAGGAGACGGGGGGAGGGAAGGAGAGGGGGGGAGGGAAGGAGACGGGGGGGGAGGGAAGGAGACGGGGGGGAGGGAAGGAGACGGGGGGGAGGGAAGGAGACGGGGGAGGGAAAGGAGAGGGGGGGAGGGAGGGAAGGAGAGGGGGGGAGGGAGGGAAGGAGAGGGGGGGGAGGGAGGGAAGGAGAGGGGGGAGGGAGGGTAGGAGAGGGGGGGGAGGGAGGGAAGGAGAGGGGGGGGGAGGGAGGGAAGGAGAGGGGGGGGGAGGGAGGGAAGGAGAGGGGGGGGGAGGGAGGGAAGGAGAGGGTGGAGGGAGGGAAGGAGAGGGGGGGAGGGAGGGAAGGAGAGGGGGGGAGGGAGGGAAGGAGAGGGGGGGAGGGAGGGAAGGAGAGGGGGGGAGGGAGGGAAGGAGAGGGGGGGAGGGAGGGAAGGAGAGGGGGAAGGGAGGGAAGGAGAGGGGGGAGGGAGGGAAGGAGAGGGGGGAGGGAGGGAAGGAGAGGGGGGAGGGAGGGAAGGAGAGGGGGGGAGGGAGGGAGGGAGGGGAGGGAAGGGGGAGAGGGGGGGAAGGAGGGAAGGAGAGGGGGGGAAGGAGGGAAGGAGGGGGGGGGAGGGAGGGAAGGAGAGGGGGGAGGGAGGGAAGGAGAGGGGGAGGAGGGAGGGAAGGAGAGGGGGGAGGGAGGGAAGGAGAGGGGGGGGAGGGAGGGAAGGAGAGGGGGGGAGAGAGGGAAGGAGGAGGGGGTGGAGGGAGAGAGGGAAGGAGAGGGGGTGGAGGGAGAGAGGGAAGGAGAGGGGGTGGAGGGAGGAGGGAAGGAGAGGGGGTGGAGGGAGAGGAAGGAGAGGGGGGGGGAGGGAGGAGAGAGGGGGGGGAGGGAGGGAAGGGAGAGAAGGAGGCTGAACGGCCGGGCCCAAGACCTCGGGCTGGATTTACAGGTAGGTGGCGTCGGGTCTCGGGGGAGAGTCGCGGAGGTCCGGGTCGGGTCGGGTGGGAGGAGCCTTATTCACGCAGCCCTAGTGAGGCCATTCGACCAGGGCTAGGGGCTGCGTGCTTCGGGCCCCGCCCACTGTAGCGCGCATGTGCAGAGGTCCCGCCACTGTTTTCAGCGCAGGGACCTGGCTCCGCCCCCTACAGCTCGTGCTGCGCCCCGCCCGGCTCCAGAGGACCTGCAGGGAGCCGGAGAATAGGTATGGTTTTTTTTAGGCGCACTTTCTGGAGCGAAAAACGGGCGTCCAGGTCCGAGCTGCGCCGTTTTAGGCGCGGCCCAAAACTTGGGCCCAAAGAGAGGGAAATAAAGATTGCATTCAGTGAGAGAGAAAAATGAGACTAAAAGGAAAAGCAAGAAAATTTAAAATTTGACATTTTTAAAATCTCTAACAACAATTCACTTGCTGAAGGACTGAGACTCCACACTTTTGTTCACTTTCTGGGCCAGTGAGGTTGATTGGCAGTCATTAACAATTATCATGTTGTTAAAAGGGTACTTATGCTATCATTTACAAGACAACTTTCTGTGGCGGGTGTAATGGCCAATTAATGAGCAAATGCAGCAACTTCATGGAACTCACGGGGAGGTTAGAACATAAGAACATAAGAAATAGGAGCAGGAGTCGGCCATTTGGCCCTTCGAGCCTACTCCGCCATTTAATATGATCATGGCTGATTCGATCATGGACTCAGGTCCACTTCCCTGCCCGATCCCCATAACCCCTTAAGAGCAAGATGCCGTTCTCATGAAGCTAACGGCAGAGTGGCGCAAATCATCGAATAATTGGTGGCAATTCGCAATTCACGGGGTATCTCTTCCTCGCCACAGGTTGCTAGCGCACAGGCACATTAATAACGCCGTGCGTCATTCACACGCCGTTATTTTTTTCAGCAAATTCTGGTCCAATTAATCCAAAACGAACTGACCGACTCTCCTCCCATAGCCCTGTGTCTTCCTCTGCTTGAAATGTTGAGCTACCCTTCTCTTAAAAGATGCAATGCACTCTACCTCAGCCAATCCCTTTAGTGTAGTATTCCAAGCTCCAACAACCCATCTGGGTAAAGTATTTACTCCTCTATTCTCTCTTTATTCTCAGTGACAATTTTAAATTGATGGTCTCTCATCACTGACTCCTCGCCAGAGGAAATAGTATTTCCTCATAAATCCTCAAGTTTAAAAAAAAAACTCAATTAAATCTCAGCTTAGCCTTCTCCATTCCAATGGAAATAGTAACAGTACCTCAAATCTTTTCTCATAATTGTAGTTTTGTATCCCTGGTATCATCCCATGTTGTGCACTTTTTATGACTTTTATATTCTTTCTATAATAATCTGTCCAGTGTTGCACACAATACACCAACCCCAACCATTGCCTTGTACGAGCTTATCATCACTTCTTTGCTCTTGTGCTCTATGACCCAAGATGCCATTTTGGCTTGATCCACTTATACTTGCAAGGAAATATGTGCTTGCAACCCTCTGAAGTCTCTGCTCCTCCATTCCCTTCAGCATCTTTCTATTCTGTTTATACTCTCATTCCTTTTTATTTTCAAATAAATTACCTCACACTTCTCCATATCAAATTGCATCTGCCACCTCTCTTTCTTCCTGAAGTCTTTTACAATCTTCCGTGCTGTTTGCCAAACTCCCTACTTTTATGTCATCAGCAAATTTTAATATCATGCTCCATTTGCCCAGGTTCAAGAACAGAGAACCCAGCCTTGACCACTGAAGTATACCATTTCCAGCCCTTCTCCAATCTGAACAACTATTAACGCTAACCCTTTCTTTCCTTTCTGAATATTCCAACTTAATATTCATTCTGCTACATTTTCTTACACCTGAATTTTTGTGACAAATGTTTTCTTAGACACCTTATTGAATGAATGCCTTCTGAAACCTGCATTTCTGCATTTCCTGCATTCCCTTTATTTATACAATCAGTTATTTCTTCACAATGCTATTAACCCTAACCACGACTTGCTTTTAACAAAGAATTAGCATGCCTTGGAAGCCAACATTGTAAAATGAATCCACATATTAGTACACTTACCTAAACAACCTTGCAGAGCCCAAATTTCTTCCTCGCCTTCCATTTTTACCTGCAGTTACAGGACAATTTTAAACTCACCACCAGCTCCTTAAGAGCTGCTGTCATAGATAATCTGTCCCTTACCCTGTGGTGATCCCATTGAACACTAAGATGACCGAATATTTCGTATGATGAGCTGACCTCACATTACAACTTGCACCTGAACAGCAATGATCCTAGCATTGCTGAATCAGGATTCCATTTTCTGTCTCAATGAGAATGACATCCAATTACCTGATAAAAACATAAAGACAAGCTATAAACATACTAATCTAAATCTCCAGAGAAGAGTTTAATTGTGATGAATGAAACAGGGCACAGAGGCTCTTTTCTTTCTGTGGTTTGAACTGTCAACTCCCTTTCTTGGAAGAGCTCTTCATGCAGTAACAACCACAAAAAAATGTAACATTTGGCAAAGTATAATATAAAGAATGTAAAACAGTCAGGGAGAGGCAGTGTACATCCTTTTTCGCCATAACATTACAGAATAATGAGAATTCTATTTCTCAAACTAATATTTGAAAGTGATCAGTTCACTAAATACTGGACATTCAAAACATGAGATTCAAAATTGTGTATTTCTTCGTATTTGTAGGTAAGTTTGTGATAATTCACAGAAGCAATCTCACTATAGTGTCAAGTCAAACATTTTCACTGCAGCAGCATGGAGCTCTGAACATACTTTGAACAAAGCCAGACTGGACTAGAAACAACAGCCAGTAAGGACTGGATTACCACCATGAGATCATCCCAACTTTGCTTTGGACAAGAATTGAAGCATGTTCATTCTTATAACTGAATTAGAGAGACAACTTTCTTTTAAAAATTTAACCATCATCTGTTCTGAATTACTGTAAACAAATCCTCAGGAAAGAAAAACAGGTAAGCAATTTAAAGTATCTTTACCTTTGTTTCTTCTTTTACCTTTGAACTATAGGGTGAGTGTTTGGACCACTGCATCTATGCCAGCTCTTTAGTGGAGCAAGCCACTGCCCTTCTCTCTCTCCACAGCTCTGTATCTTCATCTGCTTCAATAGTTTATCAACTCTTCCTTTAAAGTATAAAATGGCCTATGTCACAACTACTCCCTGTGACAAAGCATTCCGTGTTCCAACAACATTCTGCAGAAAACCATTTCTTCTAACCTCTCTCCTCACTCTATTAACAACGGTTTTAAATTGTTGACTCCTCATCACTGACTCCCCAACCAGAGGAAATAGGGACCAACTTTCTTCCTCTTCGAGAGCCGAACAGACTCAACGCATCTGTCATTACAAAGGAGGATGCAAATTTCCTGCCCTAGGTGCAGTCACAGCGCAACCCAACCCATGGTTGAATCCTAAGCCTAAAACCTGTGCACTAAACAGGAGTGAAACTGCAAACCTGAGTGGCCTTGGGTGGCGAGGGCTTGAAGGAAATTTCATATCTACAGCAACATCTTAGGACTGTTCCCGAGAACCCCATGAACTTATAAACCCTAGGGTTTAGGAGAATCTTGAAGCAGGCTCTTGTGCCAGGCTTCTTCAGACACCTCTCCACTGGTGTGGCCAATGATCATAGGCAGAAGAAACGAAGGCCAAGAGTGCTCCCTCCCACCTCGTTAAAATGGTGTCACTGGGCCTGTACCTACTCCAAGTGCTGATGTTCTTTCCGGACACTCGGAAAATCCTGCGAGATGCAAGGCAGGATTCAATGGGCAACATTCATGCTTTAGCTTGCACTTAACATCGGATGCTACCTGTACCAATTAAAATTGGGTGCATCTATTACAAGCAGGCAGGACATAAAGAAGATTCTTGTTGAACATATCAAAAACTTCTTGATTCATCTGGAATTATTAGGGCCAAGTTTTGGCCTGAGTTGCTCCTGTTTTTTTGGAGCAACTGGTTTAGAATGGAGTATCTTAGAAATTGCAATTCTCGGCAAATAGTTTGCTCCAGTTCTAGTCAGTTAGAACAGTTTCAGTTTGGAACAGATTTTTTTTTTCAAAAGGGGGCGTGTCCGGCAACTTACGCCCGTTTTGAAAGTTTACGCAGTGAAAACTTATCCAAACTAACTTAGAATGGAGTAAGTGTAGATTTTTGTACGCTCAGAAAAACCTTGCCTGCACTTAGAAAATCAGGCGTAGGGAATGGGGGAGTGGGGGGGGGGGTTTAAAGGGAAGTTTACAAACATTAAACACTTCAGTTTTACAAATAAAGAGCCATCATCAATAATAAATGATAAATACATCAATAAATCAACCAATAAATCAATCCAAAAAAATTAATTAAAAAATTTTAAAAATTAAAAAATCAATAAATAAAAAAATTTCTACTCGCTGACTGTAGCACCGGGAGCCCTCCAACAGCGTGCTGGGACGGGGGGCCCCCCCAGTGTGTGTCTCTCTCTCTCGCTGTCTGTCTGTGTGTCTCTCTCTCACTCTGTCGGTCAGTGTCTCTCTCTCTGTCCGTCAGTGTCTATGTGTTTCTGACAGCGAGGGGGGGGCAGGGGGAGAGGTAGGGGTGGGGAGGAGGAGGAGAGGGAGGGGGAGGAGAGGGAGGGGGGGAGGAGGAGGGAGAGGAAAAGCGAGGAGAGGGAGGGGAGGAGAGGAAGGGGAGGGCGGAGAGGAAGGGGAGGGCGGAGAGGAAGGGGAGGGCGGAGAGGAGGAGGAGGGAGGGCGGGGCGGAGAGGAGGAGGGAGGGCGGGGCGGAGAGGAGGAGGGAGGGCGGGGCGGAGAGGGATGGGGGGGGAGGGGGGGGGGGAGAGAGAGGGGGGAGAGGAGAGGGGGGGAGAGGAGAGGGGGGGAGAGGAGAGGAGGGGGGGTGGGAGGGACGGAGGGGGAGAGGAGAGGGAGGGCGGAAGGGAGGGAGGGGGAGAGGGAGGGAGGGGGAGAGGAGAGGGAGGAGGCTGAACAGGCCCGGCTGATGTGAAGAAGCCGGGCCCAAGACTTCGGGCGGGGCCGCCCCCAGCAAGGTAGGCGTCCGGGGGTCGCCGGAGCTGGGGGGGCTCGTTGGAGCGGGAGCGGGAGCGGGAGCTGGGGGGGGGGGGGGGGGGGGGCTCATCGGGGCGGGGGCGGGAGCGGGAGCTGGGGGGGGGGGGGGGTCGTCAGGGCAGGAGCGGGGGGGGAGGGGTCGTCGGAGCGGGAGCTGTGGGGGGGGGGGGGCGGCCAGAGTGGCAGCTGGCGGGGGGGGGGGCGGGAGGAGGTGGGGGGTTGAGAGAGCCAGTGGAGCCAGAGCAGGTGCTGGACCAGGGAGGTGCAGCCTGATCCTCACAGCCCCAGTGAGGCCATTCGGCCAGGGCTAGGTGCTGCATGCTTCGGGCCCCTCCCACACAGTTTCGGGCGCCTGGAGCTACTGCACATGCGCGCCCACTGTAGCGCGCCTGTGCAGAGGTCCCGGTACTGATTTCAGTGCAGGGACCTAGCTCCGCCCCTCACAGCTCGTGCTGCGCTGCGCCGCGCCGAGCTGCAAAGGACCTGCAGGGACCCGGAGAATGTGCAGTTATTTTTTTGGCGCACTTTCGGGCGCGAAAAACGGGGGTCCAGGTTACCCCTTTGATCCTGACTAGGTCTGGGCTTCAGATGAGCAAGTTTCCCCTCACTAAGCCATGGGGTAGAGAATTCCAAAGATTCATAACCCTTTGAGGGAAGAAATTCCTCCATATCTAAAACGAAGTCTATTTACTTAGCAACAACAAATCAAACAAAGCCTATTTACAGAGTCTATTTAAAAAGAGTCTCTACGAACCGCAGCAAACAGAACTGATGACAAACTCCTCAACTTCTCCAGATAAAAGCAAGGTGCGGCCCAAAACTTGGGCCCATTATTAGTATTCAATTATTTAAATAATTTATGAGGGAAACCAACTCTAAGTGAATTTAGAGTACACTCAAGGTTTCATATGCAGCCTTGCAGCTCCAATACACTGGCCCTGTTTGTGCTGACATTCTACAATTGTATATGGACTGTCACTTCCAATCATTATAAGAGGTTATTACAAATTTCAGGTCTGCCTTAGATATTCTTTTGGGCACAATGGTAATGGTCACTCCCATAATCGATCAGTTCTTCGACATTCAGACCGTTATCTAACTTCCTGATAGCATAACCTGGGGGTGAAACAAGGGAACTCCCGTAAGATAAGAACTAGATATTGTGTCTTTCATACGTGCTCTCACATACACTTCGCCGATCTTTTTGAAGGTAGACTAAAATAATTTGGTAAAACAAGCCAAGATATGAATCATTAAACTGCTTTATTTTACATATACCGTAGCAAGTGAACATATAGAGCGACAAATATAATAAAATCTCACACTGATACAACTAACTACAGAAACCACCTCAAGAACAAGAAAAATAATTTTAAAATGCCACAATCTGCATAATAATGGACTTGCTTAATTTTCTTAGTTACCCCTTTGATCCTGACTAGGTCTGGGCTTCAGATGAGCAAGTTTCCCCTCACTAAGCCATGGGGTAGAGAATTCCAAAGATTCATAACCCTTTGAGGGAAGAAATTCCTCCATATCTAAAACGAAGTCTATTTACTTAGCAACAACAAATCAAACAAAGCCTATTTACAGAGTCTATTTAAAAAGAGTCTCTACGAACCGCAGCAAACAGAACTGATGACAAACTCCTCAACTTCTCCAGATAAAAGCAAGGTGATTTCTCCAGAAAAATGCAGTGAGTGGAGGATAATTACATGTTACAAATTGATTATTTCTCCAGAAAAAATGCAGTGAGTGGAGAGTAGTTACAGAATACAAATTATGTGCATAAAATCAATCCCAGTCACTTACAGCAGTGTTGTCTCCAGGCCTGATTGAAGGGGGAATTACCCATTCATCTCCATTCTGGCCGGGAATAGTAGTGCCATTATATGCAGCCTATTTGCACTCAACTAGCCAATTTGCACATATTGAGCTCAATTTTGCCCGACCCCTTTTTTCGATGCACTTACGTTGTGCGCTGACTTTGCACACTGGAAACGGCGCCCCATCCTGACCGCTCTTCCGAGTCCCCAGAGTCCCAGCGTGGCGTGCATTGTGAAATGGGGGGCTAAGCAACAGACTAGTGCCGAAAACAGTGCCGGCACTTGCGCGCATGCACAGTGAAGTCTGCGCGCATGTTCCTGCCCTCCCAGCGTGTCCTGCGGGCTGTGAGCAGGACCCAATGCTCGCAGCCCCTATCCCCGGTCAAAGGGACGCTCCAGTCTCGCCGCATCCTATCCCCGGCCGAGTGACCTCCCGCACTAGCCGACCGGCCCGCTGAGTTCCCAGGCCGAGGTAGGACTTCAATTTTATTTTTTATTTATTGGTTGTGCTTGAGTGTTTTGATTTGGGGGGGCGGGGGAGGAGAGTTTTGGGGGTTGAGTGGGAGAAAGAGTATTTTGGGGGTGGGGGGAGAAAGAGTTTTGGGGGGGCAGAGTGTTTTGATGGGGGGGGAGGAGAAAGAGTGTTTTGATGGGGGGGGAACTTTAAAAAAAAACTTGATTCTGGCATAAAGATAGGACTTCTATTTTTTATTTGTTTTGATTGATTGCTTATACTTTTTATGCTTTGTTTAGTGCTTTGTAAGTCTTGGTGCTTTAAATGCACTAACCTGCACCGATTTCTTAACTGCCCGCAAGGTTTTTCAGAGCTGGCCACATACGCTGACCTAAGTCGATTTGGAGTAAGTTTTAGCTGGCCAAAGTGGCATAAATGGCCAAAACTGGCGTAAGTGTCTGGGAACGACCCCTTTTGAAAAAAAAAACTGAACTAAAAAAAATCGTACCTAACTGACTTTGGAGCAAATTTTGGGGGGGAAAATGGCATTTTTAAACTTACGCCAGAAAAAACAACTTACTCCAAAAAATTTATGCAAGTCATGGCCAAAATTGGGCCCACTGACTGGTTAAGCACTAACAAATTTGTCTAACAAAGCATAGTGACTATTTCTATGCAAAACAAGCCAAAAATGTTGCCATCAGAAGTCCCAATTTATGTCTGCAGTCATTCTATGAATATCCACAACAGCAGAGCAGGTCTCCAGTTGTCCTGGTTAACCCTTGCCACTGGATAAAGGCCTAGCTCTGTCAAGCCTGTGTGGTGGCTGGTGTGCAGCTGTCACCACACGTTAAAAAAATCCACGCACAGGCATCTTGCACCCCCTCAATTGGAGTTCAGGACTGGAACATCGGGAACTTCATTGAAACATCTGTGAACTCTTGTGGAAGCAAGTCATCCTCATTCAAGGGACCGCCTATGATGATCCACGACGCATAAACAGTACAATGTTTTTGAGGACTAATCCCAAGCCTCGTCTATTATCTATTTTACCACTATGTTGAGTTGTCAACTGAACATCTGTTAATGTCTGGTTACTGAAAAATATTAGTGTGCATTTGCATTGTAACACAGATATAATAGCTAAAATAGTCACCCAACAATCACATATTGACAACTTCATATAAACAGAGCTACTGTCTTCAATATACAACACAATAGGGTCATTTTTTTAGAATTTGTTTTACTAGAACCCACATTAAATTAGGGTAGAGTTTCTACTTTGGGCACAATTGGGTAATTGCAGCCACAACCTGCTCCAAATTACGCTGGTTATGGTACAATTAAAGTTTCTGGTAGAATTAATTTGCATAATCACAAACATATTAGGCCAAAAATTTGGGCCTCGCCGGGTCTGTACGAAGTGCACATGGACCCAGCGAGGCCTCGCAAACGCTGGTTTTCGGGGCGCGATGCGCATGCGCCGAAAACCGGCTTTTCCGATCTGTTCTTATGTTCTTATGTATTCGAGGCATAACTAAGACTGTCTACTTCCACCCCCGTAACAACGCCTGTATCTGACCTTGCCTCAGCTCATCCAATTCTGAACCCCTCATCCATGCCTTTGTTACCTCGAGACTTGACTATTCCAACACACTCCTGGCTGGCCTCCCACGTTCTACCCTACGTGAACTTGAGATCATCCTAAACTCGGCTGCCCGTGTCCTTATTCACACCAAGTCTCGTTCATCCATTACTCCTGTGCTCGCTGACCTTCATTGGCTCCCGGTAAAACAACGCCTCGATTTCAAAATTCTCATCCTTGTTTTCAAATCCTCCATAGCCTCACACCTCCCTATCTCTGTAATCTCCTCCAGCCCCACAACCCACCCTCCATCTCTGAGATAGCTGTATTCCTCTAATTCGGCACTGTTGAGCATGCCTGATTATAATCGCTCAACCAATGGTGGCCATGCCTTCTGTTCTCTGGGCCCTCAGCTTTGGAACTCTCTCCCTAAACCTCTCTGCCTCTTGACCTCTCTTTCCTCCTTTAAGATGCTCCTTAAAATCTACTTCTTTAACCAAATTTTGGTCAACTGCCCTAATTTCTCATGTGGCTCGGTGTCAAATTTTTTGTCTTATAATACTCCTGTGAATGATGTGGGACATTTTACTTAGTTAAAGGCACTATAGAAATACAAGTTGTTGTTGTTGAACCATTTAATAGCTTAATTCATGTACACTAGACAGCTTCTGAACAAATTAAATATTTTTTGAAATGAAAAAACTTTTAAAAGTGCCTGTGCCAGTTTTGTGGGTGGGGCCTGATCCAGGCAAATTGAATCTTAAACCAGTGTAAAAGGTCGCAGAAAACACAAACATAAGTGGTTTGAGGCGAAACTCTCATTTAAAATTCCTCAATTATTTTGCACAGGTTTGTCTAATTCCGCCTGGATTGCACTGATATTACTGGCGTAAACAAGTGGAAACTCTACCCCTAATGTTTTATCCCCAGTCTTAATTTAAAATTAGATTAAAAGAGAACTAACCATGGGAATTTACTTTGAAGGATTTCATAACCTTTTGGGAGGAAGCAAATGTTAATAAAATACTTATGATTAGATATTACAGATATACAGTAATGTATGCATAGATGTATTGGTTATCTTGCACAGTAAGAACATACCACGTCATTGCTGCATCTGTTGTGCACCAGCCGTCAGACAGTTACTCTCATCAGGGAAGTGCTTGGTACCGTCTGCACCCAGCTGTAAACTCTCTCAAAAATCTCCTACGCTGCCTGTATACTACGTATTTCTAATTCTACAAGCAAGTTCCGTCTCTTAAAGTGCTTTGTACTGTACTGGTAATATTGTTTGAAGAAACTGATTAGAATTCAACACTAGATTGATATTAGAGGTAAGGATGCACTACTGTCACAGTAGTTGATCCAGCTAATAGCAAACCTGTATGTAAAAAGATTATTTGCAGTATTTAATGTAGTACAACTGTTTTCAAATAAGGTTCTTGTCGTTGACTGATTTACCACAGCCTTTTGAAGAGTAGCAAACTTTTGCTGAGTGATAGCCAGAGGTTATTATATTCAGAACCAGTCTCTGCATAGTTAATTTACTGTTAATCTAGAAAAATATGAAATATGCTTTGATTGACATAATTTTATCCATTAATGTTGTGGTTAAACAGAAAAAAAACTTTGCTAATAATGTTATCATGTTATACATTCGAGAAGGAACAAACTAATAAGAAAATCAGATTACTAAAGCAATTACAGGTATCATAAGTTGTCATGATCCAGAAAATTGAGCTGAAGAAAAATGTCATGTCCTATGCAGGCGATTAAAGCTAATGCTCATATTAGTGGTACAGGGTATATATACTATATCTCTACATCTAAAATAACAATATTTTGTACAGTCTTTACAGTAGAGGACACTAACAATATTCCAACAGTGGATAGTCAAGGGGCTATCGGAGGGGAAGAATTTAACACAATCACAATCACTAATGAGGTGGTACTCAGTAAGATAATGGGACTAAAGACAGATATAAATCCCCTGGACCTGATGGTTTGCATCCTAGAGTCTTAAGAGAAGTAGCGGCAGGGATTGTGGATGCATTGGTTGTAATTTACCAAAATTTCCTGGATTCTGGGGAGGTCCCAGCAGATTGGAAAACTACAAATGTAACGCCCCTATACAAAAAAGGAGGCAGACAAAAAGCAGGAAACTATAGACCAGTTAGCCGAACATCTGTGGTTGGGAAAATGTTGGAGTCCATTATTAAAGAAGCAGTAGCAGGACATTTGGATAAGCAAAATTCGGTCAGGCAGAGTCAGCATGGATTTATGAAGGGGAAGTCAAGTTTGACAAATTTGCTGGAGTTCCTTGAGGATGTAATGAACAGGGTGGATAAAGGGGAACCAGTGAATGTGGTGTATTTGGACTTCCAGAAGGCATGTGACAAGATGCCACATAAAAGGTTATGCACAAGATAAAAGTTCACGGGGTTGGGGGCAATATATTAGTATGGATAGAGGATTGGCTAACTAACAGAGAACAGAGAGTCAGGATAAATGGTTCATTCTCTGATCGGCAACCTGTAACTAGTGGGGTGCCGCAGGGATCAGTGCCGGGACCCCAACTATTTACAATCTACATTAACGACTTGGAAGAAGGGACTGAGTGTAACGTAGCCAAGTTTGCTGACGATACAAAGATGGGAGGAAAAGCAATTTGTGAGAACGATACAAAAAATCTGCAAAAGGACATAGACAGGCTAAGTGAGTGGGCAAAAATTTGGCAGATTGAGTGTAATGTTGGAAAGTGTGAGGTCATGCACTTTGGCAGAAAAAAATCAAAGAGCAAATTATTATTTAAATAGAGAAAGATTGCAAAGTGCCACAGTACAGCGGGACCTGGGGGTACTTGTGCATGAAACACAAAAGGTTAGTAAGCAAATGATCAGGACGGCCAATGGTATCTTGGCCTTTATTACAAAGGGGTTGGAGTATAAAAGCAGGGCAGTCTTGCTACAGCTATACAAGGTATTGGTGAGGCTACACCTGGAATACTGCATGCAGTTTTGGTTTCTATATTTACGAAAGGATATACTTGCTTTGCAGGCAGTTCAGAGAAGGTTCACTAGGTTGATTCCGGGGATGAGGGGGTTGACTTATGAGGAAAGGTTGAGTAGGCTGGGCCTCTACTCATTGGAATTCAGAAGAATGAGAGGTGATCTTATCGAAATGTATAAGATTATGAGGGGGCTTGACAAGGTGGATGCAGAGAGGATGTTTCGACTGATGGGGGAGACTAGAACTAGAGGGCATGATCTTAGAATAAGGGGCCGCCCATTTAAAACAGATGAGGAGGAATTTCTTCTCTCAGAGGGTTGTAAATCTGTGGAATTCGCTGCCTCAGAGAGCTGTGGAAGCTGGGACATTGAATAAATTTAAGACAGAAAGAGAGTTTGTACAGGGCCTTGGTGAGGCCCCACCTGGAATGCTGTATTCAGTTTTGGTCTCCTAATCTGAGGAAGGACGTTCTTGCTATTGAGGGAGTGCAGCGAAGGTTTACCAGACTGATTCCTGGGATGGCAGGACTGACATATGAGGAGAGACTGGATCGACTGGGCCTGTATTCACTGGAGTTTAGAAGGATGAGAGGGGATCTCATAGAAACATAAAATTCTGACGGGACTGGACAGGTTAGATGCAGGAAGAATGTTCCCGATGTTGGGGAAGTTCAGAATCAGGGGACATAGTCTTAGGATAAGGGGTAAGCCATTTAGGACTGAAATGAGGAGGAACTTCTTCACTCAGAGAGTTGTTAACCTATGGAATTCCTTGCCGCAGAGAGTTGTTGATGCCAGTTCATTGGATATATTCAAGAGGGAGTTAGATTTGGCCCTTGTGGCTAAAGGGATCAAGGGGTATGGAGAGAAAGCAGGAAAGGGGTACTGAAGGAATGGTCAGCCATGATTTTATTGAATGGTGGTGAAGGCTCGAAGAGCCAGATGGCCTACTCCTGCACCTATTTTTTATGTTTCTATGTAAATGATAAGGGGATAAAGGGTTATGGGGAGCAAGCAGGGAAGTGGAGCTGAGTCCATGAACGGATCAGCCATGATCTTATTGAATGGCGGAGCAGGCTCGAGGGGCCATATGGCGCACTCCTGTTTCTATTTCTTATGTTCTTATGTTAACAGTGAAAATCTCAGTGCCCTACTAATATACAATTATGTTATAAATACCAATCAAGTGCAACTTCTATAACAAAGGATGATAAGGCAGTCAACAAAATGGATCGGAGATACTATAACTTGGTAACCAATCTACTCTAGTTTGATTCAAAAGAAAACTGGAATTAGAAAAGATATAGATTAAAAACCGATAATATTTCACAGCTGCCATTTTATTGGAGGATAGCTAAGGTAATGTGAAATACATCTAGTGCAGAGGGAAGAGAGAAAAGGTGAACTGAAATAGATTTAACATGGACTATGGAAAGTGGCAAGCAACCACTTTTTTACCTGGATTGTGAGAATACAAGTTTGATTTCTTATTTAAATTTGGTGATACCATATCCTCTATTGTTTTTAAAACACTATAATGCAATAAGACACTGTCATTCAGTTACCTTGTAACCTGCTTAGGTCAGTCTAGGAACTAATATTTTGAATTTAATCTCTTGATATAGTTTTGTGGCTATCTCAGAATTTTAATCCAAAACCTATTAAAATGATAGCTATAATTTTCACCCTGACAAGTTAGCATATTAGAGGATCTAAGTGATGCCCACCCATGATCAAGGCTGGGCTCAGACATGAAGAATGGTCACGAGGGTGAGGTACCAGAGGGTTGCTGGCCCATGTGAAACTGTACTCCAACTTGAATCCCTGAGGAGGGGAAAAACAAAGAAAAAAACTGGAGGAGGAACAGGGAGAGAGAGCCCACAAACTAACCAGTTTATATTAAGACTACAGTTATCGACTATTACAATATAAGACTATTAGATATCGGTTAGTTTTCTTTTTTTTTAAAAAAGCAAAAATCTAAAGTTTTCATGCATAGAGTAACCAAGGTCCCAAACGCTCAGTATACAAAACCAAACCAGTTATAAATTTGGGCAAAGATTGCTGTAAGCATGAATATAATTTTAACATTAAATTTTAGCTAGTACCTGTACTTAGCTGAAAGGGAACCATTACTTTTTTAATATCAAATCTGCCTTAGTCATCATTAACTATGAATTAAAATCAATTTCTATATTGCTCTGCATACGGTCTCCATATTTTTCCATGTTCACGTCTCTTCAGTCATGGACATTCAACACTGACAAATAGTTGCAATTAGCACTGAAAGCTCAGCTAAAACCACTGGATAGAACATCAACTACTGAAATTTAAATCATTTAAAAAATATATTTCCTTAGATCATCTCAACTGCAGTCATTTCTCTTCTGTTGACTCAGCTTTGAAGTAACACTCATGTCAGGTGTCATTCTGTACAATTACTATACAGCTGCAGCATAAGTCAACTTCACTCAAAACCAACATACATGAATTATGTAGAAAACCATTTGCAAAGCCCACTTTAACTCATTATAAAGTTAGCTGACAGCAAAAGGTCTACCCAAGTACCAAAAGCTGCTTGTGCATCACAATGCAACTGTGCCTGAAGAGCATTTTTAAGTATTTACATGTACTATATGGTTACTGCTGTTTTGTATTATATCAATCAAGTGCCAATAACAAGGGGCAACACGGAGTGCTTACACACTAAACATAGACTGACAGAAGAAATGGGATAGACACTACATGATCCACTGCATATAATTACTAAAGAAAAACATTAAGATCAGCTGTTTTCTGTCCCCACTTCAAACTACTGAAGGATTTAATTGTGGTAAACAGCTAAAATCAAAATTAATAAAAGCTGAAACCTGAAAGCATAACTGATTTTCTGGATAGTTAGATCCTCTGGATCCAAATATTAAAACTATGACAGCAGCACTGTGCAGAGAAAGTGCCTAACCACAGCCACTTGGAGGAATTGGTTGGGGAATAAATGTTGGCCTGGATACTGGAAGAACATCCCTGCTCTTCTTCAAATAGTACAATGGGATCTTTTATGTCCACTTGAGAGGGTAAATGGGCCTATGGTTTAAAATGTCATCCGAAAGACGACACCTTTGACAGTGCAGTACTCCCTCAGTACTATGTTGAAGTGCCAGCCTAGGTTAGGTGCTCAAGTCTCTGGAGTGGGACTTGAACCCACAACTTTCTGACTCAGAGATGAGAGTACTACAACTGAGCCAAACCTGACAGCTAATAAAGAAAGTACACATAGAAAGAAATGCCAAACTACCCAATTCACCAATAAGTCGTTAAAAAATCCTGTAGATTTCCTCATCATTTGCTTTTGCATACTAATGTTAAAGAACAGCTGCTCAATTAAGAACAGCAACATTTCAGGTTTTACAACAATACTGTTGTTTTTAAAATCTGTAAATAGATTTAAAGAGATGTTTAAAACATTGTACTCCTGGGATAAGACTAATTACTTAAAAAGTAGCCCAAATCCTCTCATTATACATTATTTATGTAACAAGTTTTTTTCCATGTTTGTAATCACATTCAGAATATCAAGGATTAGCATGGGAATCATTTTCTCCTATTCAGTGATTACCATGGAGGACCAAATTCCCATTATTTAATATGCTGATTATGTTCAGTCGAAACATTTGCTGTAAAATTGAAGAATTTCCATCTAAATTCCATATTCAAAATAAATTCTAGAAACAGGTATATACAATTTGAGAAATTATAGAGACATGGTATCGTCAGATTTACTGAACAAACGAGAACAGGTGCTGCAGTCAAGGTTTCTTAAAGCAAACCGGATGCTTTAGAAGAATGGTTTCAATACAAACAAAACCTGAAAGTCAGATTACTCAGCAGTACAGGTGGCCCAGTGGTTAACACCATTTCTTTCTGCAACAAGTGCCTCGAGGACCATGTTTCAATGACCTGTGTTTTAGGAGAAAACTTAGATTCACTTTCTTAAGAAATGTGTTTTTCCATACGTGTACCAAGCCCAAGGGCAACAACAGCAATATTAGGATTCGGAAGGGAAAATTAAATGCCGGTGACAAAAATGTATTTGCAAAATGTTATAGATGGACAAATTAAATTCGTAGAGTAGGCTAGGACAATTAGAAAGGAAAAACTTTTTATGGCAGAGAAACTAAATGATTACTTTGCTCTGTTTTCACAGAAAAATGTAGCAGTAGAGATGAAAAGGTACCAGAGGAAGATAGATAAGGTAGTGTTGAAAAAATAGTGTAACTCTAAAGTGGAAAACACACAGGGCCCTGATGGCATGTATCCTTGAATGTATCGGGAAGTCAGAGAGGAAACAACAGAGGCTCTGATCACAGTCTTCCAAACATCTAAGGATATTTGGTTGTGCCGAAGGACAGGAGTATTCACAATGTAATACACATGTTCAAAAGGTAAGAAAGGGATAAACTAGATAACTATAGACCAGTCTGCCTAACAGTAGATGGGGTAAGCTTCGACTTGCCATGAAAACAAGATAGAATACTAACCTAGAAAGACAGATTTGTGAAAAGCAAGTCATATCTGACAAATTAAATCAAGTGGTGTGGGGAAATAATAGTGTATTGATAGAGAAATTGCAGCGGATGGGGATTTTCAAAGGAATTTGATCATCATAGGCAGTCCCTCTTAAAATGAGTCCTTAGGTGGCTGAACAGTCCAATAAGAGACTTCTAGATAAGATTAAGGCACATGGTGTTGAAGGGAATGTGACCACATGCATAAGATGGGACAGAAAACAAAGTCATGGTTAATGTTTTTTTTTTGACTGGGGATTTAAGAGTGATGTGCATTGGTCTGTAATGCATAGAGGCATGTCATCAATTTCCAACATTAAAATTGGAAGCATGGTTAACCTTGGAAAGATCTATGTCCTGGAAAGGGCTTCAGGTGGACAAAGACTGGTTAGTAAACTGAATAGATTTATGTCCAGTGGGCTTCTACAAGGTTCAGTACTACGTCCCTTGCTTTTTGTGGTATATATATATCATTGATTTAAACTTCAATGTAGGGTTTGATTAAGAAGTTTGCAGATGACTCAAAATTTGGCCATATGGTTGATAATGAAGAAGAAAGTTGTAGACTGCAGGAAGATATCAATGAACCGGTCAGGTGAGCAGAACAGTGGCAAATGGTATTCAATCCGGAGAAGTGTGCGGTAATGCATTTGGGGAGGATTAACAAGGCAAGGGAATACATGGTAGGACACTGAGAAATGTAGAGGATCAGAGGGACCTTGGAGTACATGTCCACAGATCCCTGAAGGTCGCAGGCCAGGTAGATAAGGTAATTAAGAAGGTATAAGAACATAAGAAATAAGAGCAGGAGAAGGCCATGTGGCCCCTCGAGCCTGCTCCGCCATTTAATACGATCATGGCTAATCCGATGATGGAGTCAGGTCCACTTCCCCATCCGCTCCTCATAACCCCTTATTCCCTTATCGTTTAAGAAACTGTCCATCTCTGTCTTAAGTTTATTCAATGACCAAGCTTCCACAGCTCTTTGAGGCAGCGAATTCCACAGATTTACAACCCTCAGAGAAGAAATTCCTCATCTCAGTTTTAAATGGGAGTCCCCTTATTCTAAGATTATGCCCTCTAGTTCTAGTCTCCCCTATCAGTGGAAACATCCTCTCTGCATCCACCTCGTCAAGCCCTCTCATAATGTTATACATTTCGATAAGATCACCTCTCATTCTTCTGAATTCCAATGAGTAGAGGCCCAACCTACTCAACCTTTCCTCATACGTCAACCCCCTCATCTCCGGAATCAACCTAGTGAACCCTCTCTGAACTGCCTCCAAAGCAAGTATATCCTTTCTTAAATATGGAAACCAAAACTGTACGCAGTATTCCACTAATACCCTGTATAACTGTAGCAAGACTGCCCTGCTTTTATACTCCATCCCCTTTGCAATAAAGGCCAAGATTCCATTGGTCTTCCTGATCACTTGCTGTACCTGCATACTAACCTTTTGTGTTTCATGCACCAGGACCCCCAGGTCCCGCTGTACTGCAGCACTTTGCAATCTTTCTCCATTTAAATAATAACTTGCTCCTTGATTTTTTTTCTGCCAAAGTGCATAACCTCACACTTTCCAACATTATACTCAGTATACAGAATACTTGCCTTTATTAGCCGAGGCATAGAAACCAAGAGCAGGAAGGTTATGCTTGAACTGTATAAAACACTAATTAGGCCACAGCTAGAGTACTGTGTGCAGTTCTGGTCACCACATTACAGGAAAGATGTGATTGTATTAGAGAGGGTACAGAGGTAATTTACTAGGATGTTGCCTAGACTGGAGAATTTTAGTTATGAGGAAAGATTGGATAGGATGGGTTTGTTTTCTTTGGAACAGAGGAAGCTGAGGAGAGACTTCAGGTGTATAAAACTATGAGGGGCCTAGATAGAGTAGATAAGAAGGATCTATTTCGCTTAGCAGTGGGGTCAACAATCAAGTGGTATAGATTTAAAGTAATTGGTAGAGGGTTTAGAGAGGATTTGAGGGGAAATGTTCTCATCCCGAGGATGGTGGGGTCTGGAACAAAGGATGGTCGAGACAGAAACCATCACCACATTTAAAAAGTACTTGGATATGCACCTGAAGTGCTGTAACCTACAGGGCTACAGACCAAGAGCTGGAAAGTGGGATTAGGCTGGATAGCTCTTTGTCGAAGAGCGCGGACACGATGGGTTGAAATGGCCTCTTTTACGTGCTATAAATTTCTATCTATGAATGTTGGATGAAATCTAATATAGAGATATGTAAGGTGATACATGTTGGTAAAAAGAATAGACAGGATACATACATTAAATGGTAAAAAGTAAATAAATATTTGAAAAAGAAAAAAAAGATCCAGGGAAAGTGCAAGGAACTGAGAGGA
Organism: Pristiophorus japonicus; assembly: GCF_044704955.1. Classification (NCBI taxonomy): domain Eukaryota; kingdom Metazoa; phylum Chordata; class Chondrichthyes; family Pristiophoridae; genus Pristiophorus; species Pristiophorus japonicus. Next base: position 135,778,109 of record NC_091990.1, on the reverse strand, counting down.
ACTGGATTTCTCTTTCAGAAAACCAGTACAGGCATAATTTTCCAAAAAAGCCTCCTTCTGTACAGTAAAATTATGATTCTACGATGATTCCTGGCTGATAGCGACCACATGGAGCTCACTGCAACCCACGGGATTTTTTGCAAAAAATTGAATCTGGGCTGGGTCATACCCTTTAACTGTGGCAGAGGCTCCTAGTCGGGTATGGTTCCACTAGCACCAGGTGCCCTCTGGTACTTATTCCAGGTGCCACTGTGCATGTGCGGGGTAGGCAGAGAGTGTGGGTGGGCACCCCAGGCCAGCCTGACACCCACGGGTGACTGTATTCCTGCAGGAGTTGCTGCAGGCGAGGGGTTTAAGATGGCACGGACCGCACTAAGTTACAGCTTGCTGTTAAGAACCAGTTGCTAGAATGTTAAATAGTTGTAGCGAGGTTCAGCACTGCCACTTCGATCAGGTTGTACTTACTGGGCTGACGCTGTCTTCAGCCTCGCTCCTTCTCCTGGTCCCTAGCAACGCCGAGCGTCCGGCGCTGCGCACGCTGGGAGTTGTAGTGCACACCCTCCCGCTGCCCAACAGGACCCGGGGAACTACAACTCCCGTAAAGCCAGGCGCCGCTTTCCTCCCATTGGAATTGGGCCCCCGAGGAAACATTCCCTACTGGCCTTGGTTCCCCAACCAAATGTGAGAGGGAGGGAGGGAAGCACATATGTCATGTAATTCTCCTATAACATCACATAGTCTTGAATATGTTATTATTAGCGCTCCCGAATAACTAATCCCACAAATATCGCGGCAGATACAGTTTAAAATGTGGTTTTGCTGTAAATTCAAATCCATAGTAAACAAGCCAGCTTTGAATAAGAGGATGAGCACTGTCATTGGTACACATTCATACACTGTCACTCTTACTCTTACTCATACATCAGCCTCCCCATTCTTACATATTACACACCAATCTATACTCTTACATATCGGTCCATATCGTGCTGGCAAAATAATGGGCAAATTCATCATCATGATCGTAGGCAGTCCCTCGGAATCGAGGAAGACTTGCTTCCACTCCTGAAGTGAGTTCTTTGGTGGCTGAACAATCCAATATGAGAGCCACAGTTCCTGTCACAGGTGGGACAGACATTCGTCGAGGGAAGAGTGGGTGGGACTGGTTTGCCGCACGCTCCTGCTGCCTGTTCACCGCCGTTATTGATGCGCAAATCATGAAGCTCGGTAACCAGAGGATACAGATTTAAGGTGATTGTCAAAAGAACCAGAGGCGACATGAGGAAACCTACATTTTATGCAGCGAGTTGTTGTGATCTGGAATGCACTGCCTGAAAGTGTGGTGGAAGCAGATGCAATAGTAACTTCCAAAAGGGAATTGGATAAATACTTGACGGGAAAAGTTTCAGGGCCACAGGTAAAGAGCTGGCACCGGCACAATGGGCTGAATAGTTTCCTTCTGTTCTGTATCATTCTATAATTCTAGGAGCAACTTCTTTACCCAAAGAATGTGGAACTTGCTACCACAAGGAGTAGTTGAGGCAAAAAGCATAATTCATTTAAAGGAAAACTAGATAAGCATGGGGGAGAAAGGAATAAAATGATATGCTAAAAGGATTAGTTGAAGTAAAGTGGGATGAGGCTCATGTGGAGCATAAAGGCTGACATAGAACAGTTGGGCCGAATGGCCTGCTTCTGGACTCTAAATTTGAGATAATTCTATATATATAAAATCAGCCAGCAAGTTCAGGCGAAGCGGAGATAGCCCATGAGTTGCGAATCGTCATGACGTGCTGGTCGATTTCTGCCATTTTTCTCGCACAGGCGGCAGCATGCCTTCAACCTCCCCATTATTTTTAAGAACTTTTTGGATTTGCACATTAACCTCAAATTAAACTCGCCACAGAAAGTTAGGGATAGTACTTAACAGCGTAAGTACCCTTATGTGATCATTGTTAATGCAATGCCACTCAACCTCTTCAGAGCTGTATGCAGTAAATAATCCTGGAGATTTAAAAAAAAATAATAATTTTTTTCTTTCTTTTCATTTCTGTCTCCTTTTTTCCTCTCTCACTTAATTCAATCTTTCTTTCCATCTCTATTTCTTTCTCTGTACCTGATTTGACTCTAATTCACCTTCCTTCTCCGTCATTTCTGTTTCTTTCTCAATCCTTAAATCTCATTGGTTAAGGAGATACACTGTTGGTACCGTCATTCACTAAAGTCCCAGATGCCCTGTTGCCCTCCTTGTGCCGTTATCAGCTCGCATTTACAGGGCAAAACATTTTCAAGCTGAAGGGTGCAGGAAAAAGTCTAACTAATGGCGCATGCAGTAAGATGCACTGCTCCAGCAAGGTTTGGGCCACTGTACACCAATCTTCCCATTGCTTGCATTTATATAGTGCCTTTAATGCAGGAAAACGTCCCAGGGCACTTCATAGGAGCACTATTAGAGAACAGATGATCATAAGCTTGGTCTAAGAGGTAGGTTTTAAGGAGCTTTGGTACTATATTGGCTGTGAAAGGCTATCGGGATGTCCTGAGGTCATGAAACACGATATATAAATGCAAGTCTTTCTTTCTTAAAGGAGGAGAGAGGTAGTGAGGCAGAGAGGTTTAGGAAGGAAATTCCAGAGCTTAGAGCCGAGACAGCTGAAGGCACGGCTGCCAATGTTGGGATAAAGGCAATTGGGGATTTACAAGACGCCAAAATTGGAGGAGTTAGAGTTCTCAGAGGGTTGTAGGTCTGAAGAAGGTTACAAAGATATGGAGAGGCTAGGCTATGGAGGGATTTAAACACCGGGATGAGATGTTGCAGAACCAGGAGCCAATATTGATCAGCGAGCACAGGGTGATGGATGAACTGGATGGACGTGGTGCGAGTTAGGTTTCAGGCAGCAAAGTTTTGGATGAGTTCAAGTTTACAGAGGGTGGAAGATGGAAAGCTGGCAAGGAGAGCATAGTCGAATCTGGAGGTAATTAAAGCATGGATGAGGGTTTCAGCAGCAGATGGGCTGTGGCTGGGGCGGAGAAGGGTGATATTAAGAGGTGGAAGTAAATGGTCTTGATAATAGAGAGGATATGGGATTGAAAGTTCAGCACAGGGTCAAATTGGACAATGAGGTTGCAAACAGTTTGATTCAGCCAAAGGCAGTGGCAAGAGATGGGGATGTAATCGGTGGCTAGGGAATGGAGTTTGTGGCAAGGGACTGAAGACAGTGGCTTTGGTCTTCCCACTGTTTAACTAGGGAAAATTGCAGCTTATCCAGGACTGGATGTCAGACAAGCAAACTGACAACACAGAGGTAGAGCAGGGGTTGAGAGGTGGTGTAGTGGTAGAGCTGGGTATTGTTAGCAAAATGTGAAACCTGATGCTATATCTTCGGATGATTTCGCCGAGGGACAGCACATTGATGAGGAAGAGGAGGTGGCCAAGAATAGAATAGATGCTTGGGGGACTTAGAGGCAATGGTGTGGGGCTGGACGAGAAACCATTGCTGGTGATTGGATAGTTAAGAGTGAAACCAAGTGAGGGCTGTCCCAATCAGTTGGGCAATGAAGGTGGGACGTTGGAGTAGGAGTGTGTAGTCAACCATGTCAGAGGTTACACAGTGGTCAAGAAGGGTGAGGAGGGACAATGTACCATGTCACAGTCACCGAATATGTCATTTGTGACTTTGATTGTAGCTGTATCAAGGCAGAAACTTGTAAAAATGAAGTTGCAGGAAAGGTGTGTACGCGCTTAAGAGGCGACAACACAGCATATGTTAAAGCAAAATCAATCTAAAGTTACAGGTTTTCTAGGAATGCTACTTTTAGACTTAAATCACTGTTTATTGCTAAAAGTTGATTTTTTTTCAAATTGCAGTCGACAAGTGAACCTAGAAATTCGATAAACCATAGCTGCTTTGCAGGCGCGAAACGGGCACCTAAGACTCCAATGTGGCAGGCTCCTCCCAGCTCCACATTAAACCCACAGGCTGCTGCTGGGCTCCTCCTCCCGATTAGCTCCTTCCCTTTCCCGATCACTGCCTCCCCCTCTCTGAGTCACCCCCCTCCATCCTGAAAGCTTCCTCCCCTCCCCCGTTTGCCCCCCTCCCTCCCAATCAATTCTCCGCTCTCTACATTGCCCCCTCCACGATTCCTCTTGCCCCTCTCCTAGGACCTACCCGAGGACCGCTACCTACAACACAGCAGCCTGAAATTCAAATCCTCTTTGACTGCGAGCCTAGTGATGTCCAGCAGGGATCTGCAGCTCGTCAGCCTCATCTACCCATCCCGGTGCAGGGATTGTTTTCTGTACCCATTTCGCACTGGCCTGCTGCCGCAAGCCAATTTCTAGGCTGTAGTCGCCAGCTGATGCATGTTCAACCCATATCACGTGTAATGTATGCTCACAGGTTTGTAGAGCTGTTGCATTGCCAGTGGCTTAGCCAGTCATGTGATGTTCACAAGACTCAGTAAAACCCCAGTCAGTTGAGCCTAGGTGATCCACGATGAGATATGCAGTTGTGAGCCTAGTGGGTGATCGGGTAATGTGTAGTGTGATTGTTAAACCTTTGTTAATAAACCAACTGTGTTGCTATGAATTGTTAAGCAAAGAACCCATGAAGCAAATACATTACATCAGGATCTTTAATAACATGACTCTACAGTTTGAGAGTTTTATTGTCATTTTTACAACCCCCCACCCCCCCAACCCCCAATGTTCCAAAGAAAGAACAATACACAAAAACAGAAACATATCCTGAGGTGGAATTGAAAAGAACCAAAGTGGGCTGAATGAAGATTTATTGAAACTCACCTGCTGTAACAATGTTGGGAGCAATTACAGTTTGTGCATTACAAATAATTGACTTTGTTTTTAAATCAATGAACTGCAATGTGTTCAGCATTTAACAACGTAAAAGGATTTCATCAACCCAAAGTAATTGAATTTTGAAATATAAAAAGGTCATTTTTAATCGTTGACTTATCAGACAAATTATAGCCAAAAAGTAGCATTTATACACTATCAAAGAGTTGTAGAGTGGTTAGTTCTCCTTCATCTGTGATCATTAATTTTGCTTTAAATCTTTCATTTCTAATATTATTTTATATTTATTTTCCTTTCAGAAGTACTCTCTGCTTCCCACTGCAGCAATGTCCCTACAAATGGTTTCAGATAGCAGCAATACAGGCCTTATACGTCCGGGATTCTCCTTATTGAATTTTCATGGTGAAATCTTTCTTTTCGGCCAGAAAGGGTGGCCTAAAAGATCCTGCTGTACAGGTGTTTTTCTTCTTCATCTCAAAGATCACATTCTCAAACTGAAAGCCGTTTCATTCTCGTCTGACTCATGCTATCTTCCCCCGCTGCGTTGCCCTGCAATAACTCATTACTCAGATCCCTCAGAAACAAAGAGCCCGTTTTACCTCATTCACGGTGGGAGAGCTCCAAATAATGAATTGCACAATTTACTTTACCTCATGATGGTTGACAGCAATGTTGGTAACAAGAGAACATCCCTTCGTTGCATTGAAAAAAACTTAAAAGGAGATGTCCCCCAAGGAAGATACGGTCACACCATCAGTGTGATTCAGAGCAAGGGACAAACCACGTGTGTCTTGTTTGGGGGTAGATGTTACCGGCCTCCAGGGCAAAGAACCACAGAAAACTGGAACAGTGTAGAGGATTGTTTTCCACAGGTTTTTCTGATTGATATAAACACCGGCCATTGCACATCCCACATGCTTCCAGAAATAGAAGATGGGTTTTCATTCCATGTCTCCATTGCAAAAAATGACACTGTCTACATATTAGGTGGGCATTCCATTGAAACCAATCATCGCCCTACAAGATTGCTTAGTCTAAATGTTAATCTGTTAGGGAACTATCCAAGCGTAAACTGTGCAATACTGCAGGGTGGTATCTCTGTATCAAGTGCAATAGTGACCCAGACTGGTAAAGATGAATTCATAATTGTTGGTGGTTATGAATCCGACAGCCAGAAGCGAATGATTTGTAACACCATCATTTTGGAGAATGACAACATTCAGATTTTGGAAAAGGAGCCCCCAGCATGGGCCAATGATATTAAAGCAAGCAAAACCTGGTTTGGTAGTGACATGGGAAATAGTACAGTGTTAATCGGCATTCCTGGAGAAAACAAGCAAGATACAGCTGAGGCAAACTACTTCTATGTAGCAAATTTTGGACATTTAGAGGAAGAAAGCCAAGTTTCTGCCAGCCAGGAATCCTTTACTGATCCGGAGGAGTGCAGCACATTTGAAGATTCAGAAGAATTTCACTTTGAAGTGCAAGCTGATGGCTCTGATGATGTAGAGAACTTGGATAATGGTGATGAGGAAGGTTACTGGATTAAATGCAGTGCCACCTGTAATATGAATATCAACATCTGGGTGCCTTATTACTCCACAGAGCTCAATAAACCTGCTATGATCTTTTGCTCCAATGGAGGAGATAATGGGCACTGGGTACATGCCCAGTGCATGGATCTCTCAGAATCACAACTGATTCAGTTTTCTCAGGAGAACACAAAGTATTTTTGCAATGAGCATCATATTGACAGAGGAATTCAAACTCCACAGAAGAAAAAACAGATAAAGCGAACGCCAATAAAATCCCCGCGTAAGAAATCCCCAGCAATACTGAAAAGGACGCCAATGAAGAAGAGCTTTCTGAAGCGACTGTTTGATTGAAACTGCAAGATTTTCTGCAGTAATTCTAGACTTTGAAATGATTGACAATGCAACATTTTAGAATTTAACATTGGGGGTCATAGAAATATTTATGCATTCTAAAATCTAGCTTATTTTAGACTTATTATTGTACAAAGATATCAGACATCATTGTATGGATTATATACGCAGCATAAAACAAATAGTGGGTCAAAAGCCAACTCTGCATTAGCAATGTATTGCCTGCTTGCACCAAGCTTGAATTCTTTCTTGCTAAATAAAACTATGTTCATTTTCTTATTTAACAAAAGATCTAATAGAAATGCCATGTGGTCTAATGATGCTACTATGTTGTAAATTGCAGAAGATTCTCAGAATACAGTAGGCCAGTGTAAGACACATTTAAAGTGCAATAAACACTATTGTATAAACAGGAACCATCATTAAAAAGCCTACTGTGCAGAAACCGAGGAAGTTTGTTTGATCTGTAGCTATTTTGTCATTTTAGCTCCAATGATTCTTTGGTGTTACTGCTTTAAGTGTAACATTTGTTGCACAAATAAGTTTTAAAGGGTCTGCTTGCAAATATAATTTTGGTGCTATGTTTGTTAAAACAACTATTACTAGCTTTACTCCTGTGGTGCTAATTTTGTAAGGAAATAAAAGTAATAATTACAATCTTGAAAGGTTTCTTTGAGTCCAGCACAATAAATATCAACACAAACTCTGATACACACTGTAATATATTTGCTTTATGGGTTCTTTGCTGAAGAATTCATAGCAATACATTGCTATTAAGAACTAGTTGGTTTATTAGCAAAGATTTAACAATCACACTGCACATTACCAGTTCATCCACCAGGCTCACAACTATCTGCCTCATCATGGATCACTTAACCCAACTGGCTGGGGTTTTATTGAGACTTGTGAACATCACATGACTAGCTAAGCCACTCCTAACTCAACAGCTCCACAACTATTTTAAAGTTGAACAGTAAATCAAGTGCCCCCTGATTAAAGGACAACACTAAACCCAACAAATTAAACCAATTAAACTTTGGACGTAATGGATCAACTTAAAATTTGGTTGCCGGGGGTGATGATGCACTCCAGTCCCTCCGGCACCCACTTTCGCGGAAAACCGTGAGCATCCTGGTGGACAACGTGTGCTCCATCTCTAGGGACACCCTGGCTCGGATGTAACCGCGGAAGAGAGGCAGGCAGTCGGGCTGAATGACCCCCTCGACCGCCCGCTGCCTGGACCGGTTGATGGACACCTTGGCCACGCCCAGGAGCAGTCCGACAAGGAGGCCTTCCGACTTGCCAACTCCCCTCCGCACAGGGTGCCCAAAGATCAGGAATGTGGGACAGAAGTGCAACCAGAATTTGAGGAGCAGCCCCTTCAAATATTGGAAGAGGGGCTGCAACCTCACAAATACAACATAAACATGCAACACGGACTCCTCCAGACCACAGAAATAACAGGCGGCCGAGGAGTCCGTGAACCGACTTAAAAACTTATTGCATGGAACTGCACCGTGCAACACCCTCCAGGTCAAGTACCCAATAAATAAAGGGAGGACTCCCGTGTAGAGAGCACTCCATTGGGGACCCCCGCCTCTTCCGGACGGCAAGATGGTGCACCATGGCGTGTCCGGACGGCAGGCAAGGATGACAAAATGAAGAGTGTGCAAGAGCAGCCCACGCAGAACTGAAAGGCACGGAGGGGATTTCCTCGAGGAGGCTCAAGTTGTGAGGTGCCGGCTCCCGAGGAAGGTTTCGGGGCTTGGCGCCGATGAGGAATTCGTCTGGACTGGGGTCAGTTCAGACGGGATCTCCCTACGTGCTTGAGCCTTCTCGACACACCGGAGTCAGGGCCCAGTGCTGCTTTTAGCGACTCGATGCCATTGGCCACGCGCCGGACGCGGCCCAGAATGGACACTGTGCCAGCTCTTCAGCCATCCAGCCCTCTCCTCCGCCATTGAGCAGGTCCCTGACCCTTATCACCTTGACAAACACAGCCCTCTCATCCGCCTACCACCTAAAACATGGGGGTACGGATTCCTGAGCAGCGGCTCCCGAAGGATAGCCGCCACTCCAGACGGGGGAGAACTGCGCTTGATGGCGACTCTGTTCCAGACCCTGATGAGTTCTCGGTAAAAGACAGGCAGACCCGCATGGCGGACCTGCTGCACCCCCCAGGTTTCAACACCTTTACAACTATTTTGTTGCAAACATTAATCAGGTGCCCCCTGATTAAGGGGGATGGGGCACACTCCAAAAACATTTCAAGTTTTTTGAAGGCAGCAAATACATAGAAACATAGAAACATAGAAAATAGGTGCAGGAGTAGGCCATTCGGCCCTTCGAGCCTGCACCGCCATTCAACAAGATCAATGCTGATCACCCACCCCAGCACCTCCCCCCCACGCCCCCTCCACACCCCCCGACCCCCCCAGCTGCAAGGACCACATCCAACTCCTTCCCGAACACGTCCAATGAACTGGCATCAACAACTCTCCGCGGTAGGGAACCCCACAGGCCAACAACTCCCCGAGTGAAGAATTCTCTCCCAATCCCAACCCCAAACAGCCCACCCCCCCATCCCAAGAGCGTGCCACCTCCCGGCTCTGGACCCACCCAACACCGGGAACACCCCCCCCCCCCCCCCCCCACCCGCACCCAACCCGCCCCGTCCCGTCAGAATCCTTCCAAAATGCTGAACACCCCCGGATGTCGAGCCTCCAGCCCCGGCCACCCCGGAGTCACGCCTCCGCGATGCCAACCACACCACATCCATCAACCGCCATCTGCGCAGTCAACCCGTCCACCCCATTCTGAACACTCCCTGCACCGAGGCACAGAGCCCCCAGGCCCGCCCCTCCAACACATTTCGCCCCCCCGCCCCAGACCTCCGCTGCAATGTGGCCCCTCCTGTCCCCCGCCCTGGTTTTCTCCGCCCCCCACCTCCACCACTCTCCCCTCCATCCCTCGCCCCCATCTCCCCTCAACTTCCCTCTGCCTCCCCGCACAAGCTCCCACCTTGGGGGCGGTAACCTTCTGGGGCAGGGAATTTCAGCCCTAGCGTGGAAGTCCTGCTCCCGCCGCAGAATTGACCTTATCGCCCCTCAATGGAAGCGGAATGCAATTTCCCACACTCCACTTCCTTTGGGGGCACGACTGGATGCTCCTGTGACAGTTTGAACTGGTGCTCTCCACTCTCCGGTCCTGTGACAGTTTGAACTGGTGCTCTCCACTCTCCCGTCCTGTGACAGTTTGAACTGGTGCTCTCCACTCTCCCGTCCTGTGACAGTTTGAATTGGTGCTCTCCACTCTCCCGTCCTGTGACAGTTTGAACTGGTGCTCCCCACTCTCCCGTCCTGTGACAGTCTGAACTGGTGCTCTCCACTCTCTCTCCTGTAACAGTTTGAACTGGTGCTCTCCACTCTCTCTCCTGTAACAGTTTGAACTGGTGCTCTCCACTCTCTGTCCTGCAACAGTTGGAACTGGTGCTCTCCACTCTCTCAATACACAAATTATACAAGTATCCCCTGGCTAAAAGGGTAGGGGGGCACTAAAACTGACAAACTTAGACAAATTAAACTTTAGACATGTGGTCCAAATAAAAATTTGGTTGCCGAGGGTGATGATGCACTTCAGTCCCTCTGGCGCCCACCTCTCGCGGAAGGCCGCCAGCGTACCAGTGGACACCGCGTGCTCCATCTCCAGGGTCAGCCTGGCTCGGATGTAACCGCGGAAGAGAGGCAGGCAGTCGGGCTGAAGGACCCTCTCGATCTTCCGCTGCCTGGACCGGCTGATGGCACCCCTTGGCCGTGCCCAGGAGCAGTCCTACGAGGAGGCCTCCCGACCTGCCCACTCCCCTCCGCACAGAGTGCCCAAAGATCGGGAGTGTGGGACTGAAGTGCAACCAGAATTTGAGGAGCAGCCCCTTCAAATATTGGAAGAGGGGCTGCAACCTCACGCATTCAATAAAAACGTGGACTACGGACTCCACCAGACCGCAGAAATTGCAGGCAGCCTGGGAGCCCGTGAACCGACTTAAAAACTTATTGCATGGGACTGCTCCATGTAACACCCTCCAGGCCAAGTCCCCAATAAATAGTGGGAGGAATCCCGCATAGAGTGCACTCCATTGGGGACACCCGCCTCCTCCGGACAGCAAGATGGTGCGCCATGGCGTGTCCGGACGGCAGACGAGGATGGCAAGGTGGAGAGTGTGCAGGAGCAGCCCGTACGGGAAACCCCTCCGCGCAGAACTGAAAAGCACGGAGGGGATTTCCCCGAGGAGACTCAAGTTGTGAGGCGCCGGCTCCCGAGGGAGGTTCCGGGGCTTGGCGCCGATGAGGAATTCCGTCCGGACGGGGGTCAGTTCAGACGGGATCTCCCCATGTGCTTGAGCCTCCTTGACAGACCAAACGGAGTCAGGGCCCAGTGCTGCTTTTAGCAACTCGATGGCATCGGCCGCGCGCCGGACGTCGGCCCAGGATAGGTGCCTTGCCAGCACATCGGGCACCATCTGCTCACTCCTCTGGCATCAAGCAGGTCGCTGACCCTGGTCACCTCGCCAGCCACAGCCCGCTCGTCCACCTGCCACCTAAAACTACGGTCGTGGAGGTACGGATTCCTGAGCAGTGGCTCCTGCAGGATAGCCACTACTCCAGACGGGGGAGAGCTGAGCTTGGTGGCGACTCTGTTCCTGATCCTGATGAGTTCCTGGTAAAAGACAGGCAGCCCCCGCATGGCGGTCCTGACACCGCCCCCCCCCCCCCCCAGATTTCAACAGCTCTACAACTATTTTGTTATAATCTGTAAAACATAATCATTAAATCACATGCCCCCTTGTTTTTTGTTTTTTTTTAGGGCACCAGAAACACAAATTATACAACTATTTTGTTGTGGACAATCGTTAAATCAAGTGCCCCCTGATTAAAGGGGCGGGGGGACACTCCAAACACTTTCAAACAAGTGCCCCCTTGTTTTTTGATTTTTTGGTGAGGGAGGGGTTTTGAGGGCACTAAAAACACAATTTATACAAGTGCCCCCTGGCTAAAAGAGAGTGGGGGGGGCACTAAAATCGGCAAAGTAAACAAATTAAACTTTAGACAAAAAACATCAAATTAAAATTTGGTTTCCGGGGGTGATGATACACTCCAGTCCCTCCGGCGCCCACCTCTCGCGGAAGGCCGCGAGCGTACCGTTGGACACCACGTGCTCCATCTCCAGGAACACTCTGGCTCAGATGTAACTGAGGAAGAGAGGCAGACAGTTGGTCTGAAGGACCCCCTCGACCACCCGCTGCCTGGACCGACTGATGTCCCCCTTGGCCGTGCCCAGGAACAGTCCTACGAGGAGGCCTTCTGACCTGCCCGCTCTCCTCTGCACAGGGTGCCCAAAGATCAGGAGTGTGGAACTGAAGTGCAGCCAGAATTTGAGGAGCAGCCACTTCAAATAATGGAACAGGGGCTGCAACCTCACACATTCAATAAAAACATGGAACACGGACTCTTCCAGACCACAGAAATTGCAGGCGGCCTGGGAGTCCGTGAACCAACTTAAAAACTTATTGCACGAGACTGAACCGTGCAACACCCTCCAGACCATGTCGCTAATAAATAGAGGGAGGACTCCCGCGTAGTGTGCACTCCACTGGGGACTCCTCGTCTCCTCCAGATGGCAAGATGGTGCGCCATGGCATATCGGACGGCAGACGAGGATGGTGTTATGTTCAGACTAACTCCACAAGACTGTATGCTGTAAGCTCAAACTGTTGTGACCTTGGTCTCTTTAATGTAACTCCAGAGTGAGGAAGCAGCATGGTAGATTGCCTTTTATACCTGCTTGCCCGGGGTGTGCGGGTAACCCTTGGGTCTCCCACAGGTGCGCCCCCTGGTGGCAAGTCTTACACACTAGTAAAGTTTACATACATAGCATCACTCCCCCCCCCAAAAGTCGTAGATACAAGTTATTTACAAGTTGAGGCAATCCGGGGCTTTACGTTCCCGGGTTGATCGCCTGAGTTGAAGTCCTGGCATGGGTTGGTCAGATCATTGCTGCACTGCAGCGCGACTGGTCTGATTAGATTGTCGGGCATGGTGGGTTCATCCTCGTGGTTGACCGCGAGATCGATTGCTGGTTGGGTGTGTGTTGGTGGATCAATGATGGTAATGTCCTCTTCAAACTGTTCCTGGTTGTCAGTGAATGGCAGTTTGGTCTGATCCAAGTGCTTTCTGCACATTTGTCCATTCAAAAGTTTGACAACAAACTCTACTCCCCTCCTTGGCTAAAACAGTGCCAGCAACCCATTTGGGACCATGACCATAATTAAGAACAAACACAGGATCATTAACCTCAATGTCACGCGATACAGCAGCGCGATTGTGGTACATGTTATGCCGGTGGCGCCAGGTTTCTATATGATCATTGAGATCTGGGTAGACTAAGGACAGCCTGGTTTTGAATGCTCGCTTCATTCACAATTCTGCAGGGGGAACACCTGTAAGCGAGTGGGGTCGCGTCCGTTAGCTGAGCAGAATCTGAGATAACCGGGTCTGCAGGGAACCGTCTGTCACTCGTTTCAAGCACTGCTTGATAGTTTGGACTGCCCGTTCCGCTTGACCATTGGATGCGGGCTTAAACGGGGCAGACCTGACCTGCTTGATGCCATTGCGGGTCATGAACTCGTTGAATTCCGAGCTGGTGAAACATGGTCCATTATCACTAACAAGGACGTCGGGCAAACCATGGGTGGCGAACATGGCCCGGAGGCTTTCAATGGTGGCAGTGGACGTACATGCTGACATTAATATACATTCAATCCATTTAGAGTAAGCGTCCACTGCTACTAGGAACATCTTTCCTAGAAAGGGGCCAGCGAAATCTACGTGGATCCTGGACCATGGTTTGCAGGGCCATGACCACAGACTCAGCGGGGCCTCCCTTGGTGCATTGCTCAACTGTGAGCAAGTGTTACATTGGTGTACGCATGACTCCAATTCTGAGTCAATGCCGGGTCACCAAACGTGCGACCTGGCGATAGCCTTCATCATGGCTATGCCTGGGTGGGTACTGTGTAGGTCGCGTATAAACATTTCCCAGCTTTTTTTTGGCAAAACTATGCGATTCCCCCATAAGTGACAATCCGAATGGATGGACATTTTAGCCTTGCGTCGGTAAAACGGCTTAATTTCGTCTTGCATTTCCCCGGGAACCGCTGACCAGCTCCCATTAAGGACGCAGCTTTTTACTAGTGATAGCACAGGGTCCTGGTTAGTCCAGGTCCTGATCTGACAAGCCGTGATGGGTGACCCCCCCTCGCTCTCAAAAGCATCCATTACAAGAAGCAAGGGTTGTGCCATTGCCACCCCGGTGGTTGGAAATGGTAGCCGACTGAGGGCATCAGCACAGTTCTCAGTGCCGGGTCTATGGCGGATTACATAGTCATACGCAAATAACGTTAATGCCCATCTTTGGATGTGGGACGAAACATTGGTGTTGATACCTTTGCTTTCTGAGAACAGTGAAATGAGCAGTTTCTGGTCGGCTTCGAACTTGAGCCGAAGTCCAAATAGGTATTGGTGCATTTTCTTAACCCCATATACGCATGCTAACGCTTCTTTCTCAACAATACTGTAGGCTCTTTCAGCCTTGGATAAGCTTCTGGACGCATATGCAACTGGTTGCAGTTTGCCTGACACATTTGCTTGCTGTAACACACAACCAACCCCGTACGAAGATGCATCACAAGCTAGTACTAAACGTTTACACAGGTCATACAATACAAGTAACTTGTTAAAGCATAGCAGATTTCTGGCCTTATTAAAGGCTGTCTCCTTGAGATTTACCCCAAACCCAGTCGTCACCCTAGTATAGCAATAAATGAAGAGTTCCAGCAAAGTGCTCAGCCCCGGTAGAAAGTTACCAAAATAGTTGAGGAGTCCCAGGAACGAACACAGCTCCGTCACATTCTGTGGTCTGGGTGCATTCTTGATGGCCTCCATCTTAGAGTTCGTGGGTCTGATGCCGTCTGCCACAATCTTTCTCCCTAGAAAAACACACTTGGAGCGTTTCAGCCTGAGTCCCACTCTGTCCAGTCGCTTTAGAACCTCTTCCAGGTTGTGCAAGTGTTCAGTGGTGTTGTGACCAGTGATCAGGATATCGTCTTGAAACACCACGGTGCATGGAACCGATTTCAACAGACTCTCCATGTTCCTCTGGCCACAGCCGAGTCAATCCAAAAGGGGCATCTGTGGTATATGAACAGTCCTCTGTGCGTGTTGATGCACGTCAATTTTTTCAAGGGTTCAACCAGCTCCTGTGTCATGTAAGCAGAGGTTAGATCCAGCTTGATGAACGACTTCACCCCTGCTAGCGTTGCGAACAGGTCATCCACTTTGGGTAGTGAGTACTGGTCCTGTAACGAGACTCGGCTGATTGTTCATTACCTTGCAGTCCCCGCAGATTCTGACCGTCCCATCACTTTTCAACACCGGAACAATTGGACTGGCCCACTTGTTGAACTCGACTGGCAATATGATCCCCTCTCGTTGAAATCTGTCCAGCTCAGTCTCGACTTTCTCTTGCATCATATATGGAACCGCTCGGGCCTTGTGATGAACAGGTCATGCATCAGGGACTAGATGGATCTGCAATTTGGTGCCTATGAAGTTGCCGATGCCTGGCTCAAATAACGACAGGAATTTGTTTAGCACTTAGGCACACGAGGCGTCATCCACCGAAGACAGTGCTTTGATGTCGTCCCAGTTCCATTGGATCTTTCCTAGCCAGCTTCCGCCAAACAGCGTTGGGCCATCACCTGGTACAATCCATAATGATAAATCATGCACAGTTCCATCATACGATACCTTCACTGCTGCACTGCCAATGACTGGTATGAGCTCTTTGGTGTAAGTGCGCAACTTGGTATGAATCAGGCTTAATTTTGGCCTTTGTGCCTTGTTGCCTCAGCTTCTCAAAAGCCTTCTGGCTCATAATTGACTACTCGCCCCCCGTGTCCAATTCCATGGAAACTGGAATGCCGTTTAATTTGACTTTCAACATTATCGGAGGACTTTTGGTGGTGAAGGTGTGTACCCCATACACTTCCTCTTCAGCCTCGGGTTGAGTTGCCTCTCTTACTCGCACTGTTTTAGCGTGATCTGCGCCGGATCGGTCATCTTCTGCCGACTCTGCCATGTGGTGAGTCACAGCATGTTTACACAATCGTTGGAGGTGCCCCATTGTTCCGCAGCCTTCGCACACATAGTGCTTGAAACGACATTGATGGGCCTGATGATTACCCCCGCAGCGCCAACTTGGTGTTAATGGACTTGCATTCATGCCCATAGCGGACTCTGAGTCATCCTAGGTCTGGCCTCTGCAGGCGTGTAGGCCCTGCCATGTACAGTTCTGCCTGCTGAAGGCGTTATTTTATGCACAGTACTTGCCAGTGAGCTTCGATGCTGCAAAGATATCTGTTTAGTGTTATCCTTTGTGGACATGAAAACCTGGGCTATCGTGATGGCATTACTCACATCTAAGGATTCGGTAGACAGCAGTTTGCGAAGAATGACCCCGTGGCCGATTCCAAGCACGAAAAAGTCCCGCAACATTGCCCCCAAAAATCCAGCAAATACGCACGGTCCCGCAAGGCATCGTAGGTCGGCGACATAGCTCGCCGCGTTCTGGCCCTCGGAGCGATGATGCTTGTAAAAGCGATACCTGGCTATTAAGATGCTCTCCTTCAGTTTGAGGTGTTCCTGAACCAGCGTGCATAACTCCGCATATGTCTTCTCCATTGGTTTCGTCGGTGCTAGCAGATTTTTGATGAGGCCATATATCGTGGACCCATAAACGATGAGGAGAATCGCCCTGCGCTTGAACATGGTCTCTTCCGTATCCAGCTCGTTGGCCACGAAGTACTGGTCAAGCCGCTGAAGGAAGGCTTCCCAATCATCACCCTCAACAAATCTCTCAAGAATACCAACGGCAGCCATAACCACGTGAAAGTTCGTGATCTGTTACTCATCGCCAATTGTTATGTTCAGAATAACTCCACAAGACTGTATACTGTAAGCTCAAACTGTTGTGATCTTGAACTCTTTAATGCAACTCCAGAGTGAGGAAGCAGCATGGTAGACTGCCTTTTATACCTGCATGCCCGGAGTATGCAGGTGACCCTTGGGTCTCCCACAGGTGCGCCCCCTGCTGACAAGTCTTAACAGCTGGTAAAGTTTACATACATAAAAAACAGATGTCAAGGTGGAGAGTGTGCAAGAGCAGCCTGTACAGAAATCCCCTCTGCGCAGAACTGAAAGGCACGAAAGGGGATTTCCCCGAGGAGGCTCAAGTTATGAGGCACTGACTCCCGAGGGAGGTTTTGGGGCTTGGCGCTGATGAGGAATTCCGTCCGGATGGGGGTCAGTTTGGACGGGATCTCCCCACGTGCTTGAGCCTCCTCGACACACCTAACAGAGTCAGCGCCCAGAGCTGTTTTTAATGTCTCGATGGCATTGTCCGTGGGCCGGGCGTCGGCCCAGGAATAGGCGCCTTGCCAGCATGTCTGGTGCCATCCAGCTCGCTCCTCCGCCATCGAGCCAGTCCCTGATCCTGGTCACCTCGGCAGCCACAGCCCTCTCGTCCGCCTGCCACATAAAACTTCGGCCGTGGAGGTACGGATTCCTTAGCAGCGGCTCCTGCAGGGCAGCCACTCCAGACGGGGGAGAGCTGCGTTTGGTGGTGACTCTGTTCCACACCCTGATGAGTTCCTGGTAAAAGACAGGCAGCCCCCGCATGGCAGTCCTGACGCCCCGCAGGTTTCAACAGCTCTACACTCTTTTGCTGTAAACAAAATTAAACAGTTAAATCAAGTGCCCTTGACCTGGGGGACACTCCAAACACTTTTCAAGTGTCCTTTTTTTTTGTTTTTTGTTTTCTTTTGGTGAT
The DNA here is from genome assembly GCF_044704955.1 of Pristiophorus japonicus. Lineage (NCBI taxonomy): Eukaryota > Metazoa > Chordata > Chondrichthyes > Pristiophoridae > Pristiophorus > Pristiophorus japonicus. The sequence continues at coordinate 135,760,469 of NC_091990.1, read as the reverse complement.
CTTTTTGTTGTTGTTTTTTTTGGGCATTGAAAAACACAAATTTTACAAGTGCCCCCTGGCTAAAAGGTGGGGGACACTAAAACCGGCAATAAAAACAAATTAAACTTTAAAACATGTAAAATCAAATTAAAATTTGGTTGCCAGGGTTGATGATGCACTCCAGTCCCTCCGACGCCCACCTCTCGTGGAAGGCCGCGATCGTACCGGTGGACACCACGTGCTCCATCTCCAGGGACACCCTGGCCCGGATGTAGGCACGGAAGAGAGGCAGGCAGTCAGGCTGAACGACCCCCTCGACCGCCCGCTGCCTGGACCGGCTGATGGCACCTTTGGCCGTGCCCAGGAGCAGTCCTATGTGGAGACCTTCGGACCGACCCGCTCCCCTCCGCACAGGGTGCCCAAAGATCAGGAGTGTGGGACTGAAGTGCAACCAGAATTTGAGGAGCAGCCCCTTTAAATAATGAAACAGGGGCTGCAACCTCGCACACTCCATAAAAACATGGAACACGGACTCTTCCAGACCGCAGAAATTGCAGGCGGCCTGGGAGCCCGTGAACCAACTTAAAAATTTGTTGCACGGGACTGCTCCGTGCACCACCCTCCAGGCCAAGTCCCCAATAAATAGTGGGAGGACTCCCGGGTAGAGTGCACTCTATCGGGACCACCGCCTCCTCCGGACGGCAAGATGGTGCACCATGGCGTGTCCGGACGGCAAACGAGGATGGCAAGGTTGAGAATGTGCAGGAGCAGGCCGTACAGGAAACCCCTCCGCGCGGAACTGAAAGGCACTGAGGGGATTTCCCCGAGGCGGCTCAAGTTGTGAGGCGCCAGCCCCCGAGGGAGGTTTCGGGGCTTGGCGCCGATGAGGAATTCTGTCTGGACGGGGGTCAGTTCGGACAGGATCTCCCCACGTGCTTGAACCTCCTCGACACACCTAACGGAGTCAGGGCCCAACGCTGTTTTTAGCGACTCGATGGCATCGGCCGCGCGGCGGACGTTGGCAGAATTTAGGCGTCGTGCCAGCACGTCTGGCGCCATCCAGCAAGTCCCTGACCCTGGTCACCTCGCCAGCCACAGCCCTCTTGTCCGCCTGCCACCTAAAACCTCGGTCGTGGAGGTACGGATTCCTGAGCAGCGGCTCCTGCAGGACAGCCGCCACTCCAGACGGGGGAGAGCTGCGCTTGGTGGAGACTTTGTTCCAGTCCCTGATGAGTTCCTGGTAAAAGACAGGCAGCCCCCGCATGGCGGTCCTGACGCCCTGCAGGTTTCAACAGCTCTACAACTCTTTTGATTGGAGAATCAAATTAAACAGTTAAATCAAGTGCCCCCCAATCTGGGGGACACTCCAAACATTTTTCCAGGCCCATTTTTGTTATTTTTTTGGGTTTTTTGGGGGGGGTTCTTTGTGTTTTTATGGGCTCTAAAACATAAATATATACAAGTGCCCACTATAAAAGGGGAGGGGACACTAAAACCGGCAATAAAATAAATTAAACTTTAAAACATATAAAATCAAATTAAGATTTGGTTGCAGGGGTGACGATGCACTCCAGTCCCTCCGGTGCCCACCTCTCGCGGAAGGCCGCGAGCGTACCGGTGGACACCGCGTGCTCCATCTCCAGGGACACCCTGGCTCGGATGTATGCAAGGATGAGAGGCAGGCAGTCAGGCTGAACGACCCCCTCAACCGCCCGCTGCCTGGACCGGCTGATGGCACCCTTGAGGCGGCCCTCGGACCTACCCACTCCCCTCCGCACAGGGTGCCCAAAGATCAGGAGTGTGGGACTGAGGTGCAACCAGAATTTGAGGAGCAGCCCCTTTAAATGATGGAACGGGCTGCAACCTCGCACATTCTATAAAAACATGGAATACGGACTCTTCCAGACCGCAGAAATTGCAGGCGGCCTGGGAGTCCGTGAACCGGGTTAAAAATTTATTTCACGTGAATGCTCCGTGCACCACCCTCCAGGCCAAGTCCCCAATAAATAGTGGGAGGAGTCCCGCGTAGAGTGCACTTCATCGGGGACCCCCGCCTCCTCCGGACGGCAAGATGGTACGCCACGGCGTGTCCGGACGGCAGGCGAGGATGGCAAAGTTGAGAGTGTGCAGGAGCAGCCCGTACAGGAAACCCCTCCGCGCGGAACTGAAAGGCACGGAGGGGATTTTCCCGAGGCAGCTCAAGTTGTGAGGTGCCGGCTCCCGAAGGAGGTTCCGGGGTTTGGCGCCGATCAGGAATTCCGTCCGGACAGGATCTCCCCACGTGTTTGAGCCTCCTCGACACACCTAATGGAGTCAGGGCCCAGCGCTGTTTTTAGCGACTCAATGGCATCGGCCGCACGGCTGACATCGTCCCAGTTTAGGCGCCGTGCCAGCAGGTCTGGCGCCATCCAGCCCGCTCCTCCGCCATCGAGCAGGTCCCTGACCCTGGTCACCTCGCCAGCCACAGCCCTCTCCTGCCTGCCACCTAAAACCGCGGTCATGGAGGTACGGATTCCTGAGCAGCAGCTCCTGCAGGACAGCCGTCACTCCAGTCGGGGGAGAGCTGCACTTGGTGGCAACTCTGTTCCAGACCCTGATGAGCTCCTGGTAAAAGACAGGCAGCCCCCGCATGCCGGTCCTGACATCCCGCAAGTTTCAACACCTCTACAACTCTTTTGGTTGGACAAAAATAAAACAGTTAAATCAAGTGTCCCCTAATCTGGGGGACACTCCAAATATTTTTCAAGGCCCTTTTTTGGGGTTTTTTTTGTGCTTTTTGTGGGGGTTTTTTTTGGGCAGTAAAAGCAGAAATTTTTACAAGTGCCCCCTATAAAAGGGGAGGGGGACACTAAAACCGGCAATAAAACAAATTAAACTTTAAAACATATAAAATCAAATTAAAATTTGGTTGCCGGGGGTAATGATGCACTCCAGTCCCTCCGGCGCCCATCTCTCACGGAAGTCCGCGAGCGTACCAGTGGACACCGCGTGCTCCATCTCTAGGGACACCCTGGCCTGGATGTAAGCACGGAAGAGAGGCAGGCAGTCAGGCTGAATGACCCCCTCGACCGCCCGTTGCCTGGACCGGCTGATGGCACCCTTGGCCGTGCCCAGGAGCAGTCCTATGTGGAGACCTTCGGACCGACCCGCTCCCCTCCGCACAGGGTGCCCAAAGATCAGGAGTGTGGGACTGAAGTGCAACCAGAATTTGAGGAGCAGCCCCTTTAAATAATGGAACAGGGGCTGCAACCTCGCACTTTCAATAAAAACATGGAACACGGACTCCTCCAGACCGCAGAAATTGCAGGCGGCCTGGGAGCCCGTGAACCGGCTTAAAGATTTATTGCACGGGACTGCTCCATGCACCACCCTCCTGGCCAAGTCCCCAATAAATAGTGGGAGGACTCCCGCGTAGAGTGCACTCTATCGGGGACCACCGCCTCCTTCAGACGGCAAGATGGTACGCCATGGCGTGTCCGGACGGCAGACGAGGATGGCAAGGTTGAGAGTGTGCAGGTGCAGCCCGTACAGGAAACTCCTCCACGCAGAACCTGAAAGGCACGGAGGGGATTTCCCCGAGGCGGCTCAAGTTGTGAGGCGCCGGCTCCCGAGGGAGGTTTCGGGGCTTGGAGCCGATGAGGAATTCAGTCCGGACGATAGTCAGTTCGGACGGGATCTCCCCACGTGCTTGAGCCTCCTCGACACACCTAACAGAGTCAGGGCCCAGAGTTGTTTTTAGCGACTTGATGGTATCGGCCGCGCGGCGGACGTCGGCCCAGTTTAGTCGTCGTGCCAGCACATCTGGCGCCATCCAGCCCGCTCCTCCGCCGTCGAGCAGGTCCCTGATCCTGGTCACTTCGCCAACCACAGCCCTCTCGTCCGCCTGCCACCTAAAACTTCGGTCGTGGAGGTACGGATTCCTGAGCAGCGGCTCCTGCAGGGCAACCACTCCAGACGGGGGAGAGCTGCGTTTGGTGGTGACTCTGTTCCACACCCTGATGAGTTCCTGGTAAAAGACAGGCAGCCCCCGCATGGCAGTCCTGACGTCCCACAGGTTTCAACAGCTCTACAACTCTTTTGCTGTAAACAAAATTAAACAGTTAAATCAAGTGCCCCCTGATCTGGGGGACACTCCAAACACTTTTCAAGTGCCCCCTTTTTTTTTGTTTTTTGCTTTTCGGTTGGTGATTTTTTTGGGGGCACTAAAAAACACAAAGTTTACAAGTGCCCCCTGGCTAAAAGGTGGGGGACACTAAAACCGGCAATGAAAACAAATTAAACTTTAAAACATGTAAAATCAAATTAAAATTTGGTTGCCGGGGGTGATGATGCACTCCAGTCCCTCCAGCGCCCACCTCTCGTGGAAGGCCGCGAGCGTATCGGTGGACACTGCGTGCTCCATCTCCATGGACACTCTGGCTCGACATAAGCACGGAAGAGAGGCAGGCAGTCAGGCTGAACGACCCTCTCGACTGCCCGCTGCCTGCACCGGCTGATGGCTACCTTGGCTGTGCCCAGGAGCAGTCCTACAAGGAGGCCCTCGGACCTACCCGCTCCCCTCCGCACAGGGTGCCCAAAGATCAGGAGTGTGCGACTGAAGTGCAACCAGAATTTGAGGAGCAGCCCCTTTAAATAATGGAACAGGGGCTGCAACCTCGCACATTCCATAAAAACATGAAGCACGGACTCTACCACACCTCAGAAATTGCAGGCAGCCTGGGAGTCCGTGAACCGACTTAAAAATTTGTTGCACGGGACTGCTCCGTGCACCACCCTCCAGGCCATGTCCCCAATAAATAGTGGGAGGACTCCCGCGTAGAGTGCACTCCATCGGGGACCCCCGCCTCCTCCGGATGGCAAGATGGTGCCCCATGGCGTGTCCGGACGGCAGACGAGGATGGCAAGGTGGAGAGTGTGCAGGAGCAGCCCGTACAGGAAACTCCTCCGCGCAGAAGTGAAAGGCACGGAGGGGATTTCCCCGAGGCGGCTCAAGTTGTGAGGCGCCGGCTCCCGAGGAAGGTTTCGGGGCTTGGCGCAATTAGGAATTCCGTTCGGATGGGGGTCAATTCGGACAGGATCTCCCACGTGCTTCAGCCTCCTCGACACACCTAAAGGAGTCAGGGCCCAGCGCTGTTTTTAGCGACTCGATGGCATCTCACAGGTGCAGATTCTTTGGAGAGTATCATGTAACTTAAAGATCAAAAAAATAGTGATCTGCAGAAATTGAGCCTATGTGACAATTGCAAAAAATGGATCCATGCCCATGCTCCACTTAGACCTCGGTACATCCTAAAGATGCTCCCTCAAAAAGTGGATTCTTTAATAATAGTTTCTAGATACAATTCTGTATTACAGTTTTCTGTTTTTCTTTCACTAGATGTTCTCTGTTCAGCATTGCCAGTCACAGCTGCTAGCAGACTTCACATCCCCTACAATCTAAAGTCACTCAAGCATTGTAACAGTCTCTGTTGCCCATATCCTAAGTCCCATTCACACATCACCCCTGTGCTCGCTGACCTACCTTGGCTCCCAGTCCGACAACTCCTCAATTTTAAAATTCTCATCCTTGTTTTCATGGTCTCGCCCCTCCCTATTTCCATAAGCTCCTCCAGCCCTACACAGTCCCCCTCCCCCAACCTCAAGATCTCTGCTCCAATTCTGGCCTTTTGTGCACCCCGATTTAATCACTCCACCAATGGCGGCCTGCTTTCAGCTGCCTCGGACATATGTTCTGGAATCCCCTCCCTAAACTACTCTGCCAAGCTTTTGGTCACCTGTCCTAATGTCTCTTTATGTGGCTTGATGTCAAATTTTGTTTGAAAGCGCCACTGTGAAGTGCCTTGGGAAGTTTAACGATGTTGTTGTTGTTGTTGTTGTTGAGAACCCTTGCTCCTTATACCACCGACTGAAACAATGCACATGCCTCTACATATTTTTCTCTGTGGAAGGTGGACTGCAAAGCACTCTTATCATCATCCATCATAGGCGGTTCCTCGTATCGAGGATGACTTGCTTCCACGCCAAAAAGGGATGAGTTCACAGGTATTTCAATGAAGGACCTAACATTCCAGGTCCCGAACTACATGTTGAAGGGTGGAAGATGCCTGTGCGTCAATTTTTTTAACGCGTGGTGGCCGTTGCACACCAGCCACCACATGGGCTTGGTACTCTATTGAAACAGACACAGCATCAAACCAAGAACCAGTTTATTTTACATAAAATACTTTATTAGCAGTATACAATTCTCATAATGAGAACAAACAATTTTCCTACACTCAGTTATAAAAAATAATAAAGATAATAACAAAGTTGGCTTTTTATAGCTCCTTAAGACGTCTGAAAGTGTAGGGAGGTTATTTTCAACTTTGTTGCCTGGGCAGTAACCGGATGGAGCAGATCACCCACCCGATCCCTTTTGCCAGGTTAGCGCCTACACGATAAAGCTAAAAATGATCCCTGTAATCACTGTTTTAATGTAGGCAAACAAAACAGCCAAATTGCAAACAGAAAGTTCCCACAAGTATCAATGAGATAAATGAGCAGCGAATTTGTTTCAGTGATGTTGGTTAAGGAGAAACACCCCCCCCCCCCCCCACCCGCTCCTCTTTGAATAGGACCACGGGTTCTTTAGATCGATCTAAGAGGGTCACTGGAGCCTTGGTTTAACATCTCACCTGAAAGACAAAACCTCCAACAGTGCAGCATTCCCTCAGTGCTGAAGTGTGAGCCGAAATTATATGCTGAAGTCTCTGGAGTGGGGCTTGAGCCCATGACCTCCTGGCTGATAGGCAAGCAATGATAAACTTGTGTCTGTGGAACACAAATCAAGAGTACGGACTTTGCAGTTTAAATGAGCTGGGTGGACTGACTGGTCCTTTACTCTTTATTGTTTTCCTATATTCAGAGAGAGAGAAAAATCACTAACAATTAACTGCTTTAAAGTTTACCATCTCTACCCTCATTGTTTTGATTATGAAAGATAGGAGGCACCATTTTATGGCAGACAATGGCACACTGCATTATATTGTGTGAGCCGAGAGTTTCAGCCATGTCACCAAGACTGCTCAAACTGAGATCATTCGGAACACTGAACATATGCTCACTGACTCTGTGGTTTTGCTGTGTATTGTGGGTACAAGTCAAGCCATTGTTCCTGCTGAGAGATAGAATGAAAGATTGACAGAAACTCATTTCAACTGTGGCCGCTTGCAGCTTTGTAGCTGAGGTGATCGTCGTCACTTGGTCCTCAAACAGACATAAGCCCAATGCTACAGACATTAAAAAAACATATCCTAGACCAGTGCACAGCTCCCCCCATACAGAACCTCTGTCCAAATACATTTTGCTTGTGGTCGAACAGCATGCAGTAAATGCTTACCCACACAGAAGTATCACAATAACGACAAGCTGCCAGCTGTGCCTTAGGTTAACATCGAATGCAACTGTAATAGACTAACGCAATCTAAACTACAGATGAAAATACTTATCTGAACCACTTAGAATTCAGTTGCATCTTTAAGATAGATTTTTTTTTTATATTGCTTTAGTAATGTGGATCCAATTGGCTTTGCACAAATAGAAAATAATGCTACTTTTTAGTACTTTAGTACTTTCATTTTATGAAAGTTACTTCATTCAATACTTGGCTAGCTAGAACCCGCTTTTCATCCTAAAATATTTTTTACCTCCCTTTTAAAGTTGTTTTCTTCCCTCTTTTAAATCCCCTGCACTATTATCTGGAAAATAGGAGGCAGGTGGCCTATTCCCAGGACAATGCCACTATTACTCAATCAGTTGCTCAGAATGAAAATGCCCTCTCGATGTTCCAACCTCACTGCAGCAAAGGTCCTAGATTCTTCTTGGTGTCTCCCCCTGATTTTCCAACTGAAATTGGGAATTAGATGTGTCGAAAGTCATTAGCGGTGAAATTCATCTTGGGGAGTAATGCAAAAAAAGCGACAGTGACTTGCTAACCAGTTTTACACACCACCCGATTAACTTTTCAATTGGAAACGAAAATCGAACCAATTGTAAAACAGGCTGTAGAGTCACTGTCGCCTGTTTTGCGCTTCTGCCCAAGACAAATTTTACCCCCATAGGAGCAAATCTGCAACTTATTATGCAATCCACCGCCAATAACTCATCATATTTTTCCAGTGAACAGCTAGAGCCATACTGACTAGGAAGATCTCAGGTTCAATCCTCAGTCTGTGCCAGGATATAGGAGATCGACACTTTGCTTCTACATAAGAACATAAGAAATAGGAGCAGGAGTAGACCATTTGACCCCTCAAGATCATGGCTGATGTGATCATGGACTCAGCTCCACTTCTGTTCTTATGAGTTAGGGAGAGGAAATGTGGCCACTGTTCCTGCTGGGAGTCCGCGTTGTGAATGTAAGGCATTATTTTCTGATTGAGCAAGTTGCTCTGATCACTAGTCTAAATGATCAAAAATCATGCACAGTGTGCACCCAAATTTTTGATATGCACTCCCAGCACATGAGGTTCGAAAGCAGAAGTAATAAGTTCTAAAATTATCCCTATGAGGTAAGGATAGGATCGGGCTTGCCTCTGATGCTAGCTCCCCTTATTTCTAAAGTTGAATAACTTGCCCACACTCACAGTTTAGGCTCACACTTAAATTATGATATTCCACAGAATACTGAAGTGGCCTGTGCTGTGGGCCATATCCCAACAAGAAGTTAATGGGCCATCTCGTGGCATGCCCCGTTAGTTAGACTTGTTCGTGCACAGTTAGGTTTTTAAAAAATTTGCGTACCAAGTTGCTGGAAGTGCGAGCTGGTAACGACATGGCGAGGGCAACAGGGCATCTAGGACCTTGTCAGATTGAGAAATAAACAGGAAGGATTGAGAAGGAGGGTGAATTAGAATGGGTGAATTCAATGTTAAATCAGGTACAGAAAGAGGGAAAGAAAGATTGAATTAAAAGAGAGAGAAAAAAAGAGACAGAAAGGAAAAGTAAGATAAAAACTTTAAATTTGACATTTTTAGAAACTCCTAAACTAATTCACAACCAGAAGGGATAAGATTCCACACTTATAATTGTTTACTTTCTGGGCCAGAAAGGTTGATTGGCAGTCATTAAAAATTATTACATTGTTAAAAGGATGCCTATGCTGTTAATTACTAGACTTAACTTTCTGTAATGCGCTTAATGGGCAATTAATGTGCAACTGCAGCAACCTCATAAAAATCACTGGGAGGTTAACCATGATATGCGAAGCTAGCGGCAGAACAGTGCAAATCGTCCAAAAACTTGTGGCGATTCGCAATTCAGGGGGTATTTCTTCCTCGCTACAAGTTGCTGGCCGGTTTGAGCATTAATAACGGCATGCGTTGTTCACATGCCATTATATTTTCAGCAAAATCTGTCCCAATAGCTTTAGGAGAGAAAAGAAAAGTAACTATTTTGTATCGGAATATTAGTGTATTGTACCCTCTAGTTATGAAACTCTGACCATCACTGATCTTTAATTGTTTTTACATGAACATGCCAAACTTATTGTGAACCCAGGTAGCTAAGAGGAAAACTGACTAATTATGCTAAAACATGAGGTGAGAAAATCAACTCATGGTTGCCCATTTTGTGCTGTAAAACATGTATAGTCAGCAGTTAATCGGTAGTGGTGGAAGGGGGCACCTTGGTTGCCCCTTAAAGAAAGAAAGACTTGCATTTATATAGCACCTTTCACGACCACTGGATGTCCCAAAGCGCTTTACAGCCAATGAAGTACTTTTTGAAGTACATTCACTGTTGTAATGTAGGAAATGGGGCAGCCAATTTGCGCACAAGCAAGCTCCCACAAACAGCAATGAGATAATGACCAGATAATCTGTTTTTTTGTTACATTAGACGTCCGAGGCCCGCCTGATGCAATATTCAAGTGGGCCTTTGAATGGGCGAGCAGCCCACACCCTTGCAACAGTTGTAAAGCTACGTAAATATGCAAATAGGGATCCCCATCATATCATAGGCGGTCCCTCGAACGAGGATGACTTGCTTCCACAAGAGTTCACAGATATTTCAATGAAGGACCCAATGTTCCAGTCCTGAACTCCAATTGAGGGGGTGGAAGATGCCTGTGCGTGGATTTTTTTAACATGTGGTGACCGTTACATATCAGCCACCACACGGGCTCGACGGAGCTAGGCCTTTATCCAGTGACAAGGGTTGAACCAGGACGACTGGAGACCTGCTCTGCTGCACACCTGCTCTACGCTGGTGCTAGGACCCCAACTGCAAAGTTCAGCAACAAATGAGCAGAGCATGTGTCATGCACGCTTCACCTAGATGTACCAGGCATTGAGCCGCATAACCTGTGGTCCTTAAAGAGATCGCTGGTGGCTGCTCGAAAACTGGCAATGGAAATTTTGAGTTTTTGTCTTTTGGGGCCCAGGAGAAGCAAGAGTGCTCCTCCTGGATCCATAGAAAAACACTGGCCTGTTCAAGGCTCCCTCTTCCCCCTTGCTTCCTTTCCCAAAGCCGGCTGCTGGGTCAGTGTAGGATCCGACTGATTCCTGCCCGACCAGATTCAGCGAGCTGTAACAGGGGGTCTGTCTGCTGCTTGCAGCAGGCCAGTAGCATTTAAATCAGGCCCAATCCCAAATTTGGTACAGGCCACACGCCGGACCAATCATCGGTTTTAGACGGAAGTCAAATTTCTCAGCCATGAAGAATGAAATGTTGGCCACACCTGACAATTTAGTCAACAGGTAAATTGTAATAAAACTGAATAAAAACAACTAGAAAGTTGTAAATTATAAATTGCACACAACCAAATGTTTAAAAGCTTTAAATCTTTATTTTTTTTTAAAGCAGAACTAAAGTTGACAAAACACATTTGCAATAAGCATAATTATCACAATGCAAACTAATGCAATTGGCTATTTAACATCTTGGTGTAACCTTTAAGCAAATAAAGTCCATAATGATTAAATACAAATCTCAACAATGTTGCAAACTGGTTTTGGCCTGGTTCATTAAAAGCACTAAGTTTTTTTAATATTACAATTTGTTTCATATGCAGGTAAAATATTGAAAATGCAATAGGTTACAATAAAATTCAATATTACAATGTGATAGCATCCAAGCCCTGTGAACCTTTATAAGCACTATAATATTGGAAGTAAACAATTTTGCAAAACTGATTTGAGTTCCATATATGACTAATAAAAATGGCCAAGAATGTATGAAAGTCTATTACTTTTTCACAAAATTAAGGATTGCCTTTATTCTAAATGCAAGCTCTTTTGCAATCTTTTAAAAAAAGCCAATCATTTGGCCCCGTCCTATAGTAGTATTACTTATACTTGAGTTAAGTGGAATTAAAATCTCCCATGCTGACATGCACTAATGTAAATTTGGTACTTCATTAATCTTACTTCCTTTTGTCTGTCAACAGACACATTTAGCTTGCATACACATTGCTTGTAAGAGTCCTTTACCATCTTTGTGTTGCCAATATCGTACTACTGTTGAACACTGAATGGCAGCAGCAGTTGCAACAGCTTATTGTGAAAGTGAAAGCTACTTGCTGATTCTACTTTGCAACATGTGATTAAAAATAGACTCAATAACGGTCCATTCAATTTGGGCCTCGTATTTTAATATTTTCCTTTGGATAGAACAAAGCCAAGTGTTGTGTATCTGTAAAGCATGCACTCCCATGTTCCGCCACCAGGGAGCGCATCCCCTGAAGTCCTAAAGGATCTCGGCATCCCTTGGGAGCACTGTATATAAGCCGTCCCTAAGGCCTGTTCCTCACTCTGGAGTTTCTTAATAAAGACTGAGGTCACTGTTACTTTAACCTCCCTGTGTGCAGTCTCATCTGTGTTAGAAACACAATAACTGGTTTCGAGTATACGAATCCAACGCAAAGATGCAGCAAACTGTGGGCATCCTGGAGAAGTTCTCGGAGGGTGAGGACTGGGAAGCCTATGTCGAATGGCTAGACCAGTACTTTGTAGCCAACGAGCTGGTCGGAGAAGGAAGCGCTGCAAAAAGGAGAGCGGTCCTCCTCACAGTCTGCGGAGCACCGACCTACAGCCTCATGAAGAATCTTCTGGCTCCGGTGAAACCCACAGATAAGTCCTATAAGGAGCTGTGTACTCTGGTTCGGAAGCATCTTAACCCGAGGGAGAGCGTGCTGATGGCGAGGTATCGATTCTACACGTACCAGCGATCTGAAGGTCAGGAAGTGGCGAGCTACGTCGCCGAGCTAAGGCGACTTGCGAGACAATGTGAGTTTGATGGCTACCTGGAGCAAATGCTCAGAGACTTTTTTGTACTGGGCATTGGCCACGAGACCATCCTACGAAAACTTTTGACTGTAGTGACACCGATCCTCAGTAAGGCCATTGCGATAGCACAGGTGTTTATGTCCACCAGTGATAACACCAAACAAATCTCTCAGCATACAAGTGCTAGCAATGTTCATAAATTAACTGGAACTGTGTTTGTGAGCAGAAATGTACAGGGCAGAAACCACGAGTCTGCAACTGTCAGCAGGCCTCAGGTGACCCAGATGACTCATAGTCCGCAACAAAGGATGAATGCAAGGCAATTCACACCTTGTTGGCGTTGTGGAGACTTCCATTCAGCCTATTCATGCCGCTTCAAAGGGTATGTTTGCAAGAGCTGTGGAACAATGGGGCACCTCCAACGAGCTTGCAGACGAGCTGCAAGCTCTGCAAAACCTGCTAACCACCACGTGGCAGAGGAAGATCGGTCCATGGTAGATCAAAGCAATTTCGAGCCTCAGAGAGAGGAGGCAGATGCTGAAGTACATGGGGTGCACACATTTTTGACGAAATGTCCACCTATAATGCTAAACGTAAAATTGAATGGCTTACTCGTAGCCATGGTACTGGACACTGGCACTAGCCAATCCACCATGAGTAAAAAGATGTTTGAGAGACTGTGGTGCAACAAGGCACTCAGACCAGCCCTGAGCCCCATCCATACGAAACTGAGAACGTACACCAAAGAGCTTATCACTGTCCTGGGTAGCGCTATGGTCAAGGTCACCTACGAAAGCACGGTGCACGAACTGCCACTCTGGATTGTCCCGGGCGATGGCCCCACACTGCTTGGAAGGAGCTGGCAGGGCAAAGTCTGCTGGAACTGGGATGACATCCAAGCGCTATCAAATGTCGATGAGGCCTCATGTACCCAGGTTCTTAACAAATTTCCTTCCCTTTTTGAGCCAGGCATTGGAAACTTTTCCGGGGCGAAGGTCCCAGAGGCATGACCCATTCACCACAAGGCGCGAGCGGTACCTCACATGATGAGGGAGAGAGTGGAAATCGAGCTGGACAGGCTGCAACGCGAGGGCATCATCTCCCCAGTGGAATTCAGCGAGTGGGCCAGCCCGATTGTTCCAGTACTCAAAAGTGATGGCACGGTCAGGATTTGCGGCGATTATAAAGTAACTATTAATCATTTCTCGCTACAGGACCAATACCCGCTACCTAAGGCAGACGACCTATTTGCGACGCTGGCAGGAGGCAAGACGTTCACCAAGCTCGACCTGACTTCGGCCGACATGACGCAGGAGCTGGAGGAGTCTTTGAAGGGCCTCAGCTGCATCAACACGCACAAGTAACTGTTCATCTGCAACAGATGCCCGTTTGGAATTCAGTCAGCTGCAGCGATCTTCCAGAGAAACATGGGAGTGCATGCTTTACAGATACACAACACAAAGTTAGGCACTGGCATGGGAAAACAATCCATGCAAGTAAATTATGCATTTGTGGTGTGGTTTCTGAGCCATAATCAAATTTTGGAATAATGCTATTCATTTTTTTCATTAATTCATGGGATGTTGGCGTCGCTGATATGGCCAGCATTTATTGCCCATCCCTAATTTCCCTTGAGAAGGTGATCCCTGTGACATTGCAACTTTTGATTTGATTTTGTATTTTGAAGTTGGAAAATAAATCACAGCTTTCCAAAGTTTTAAAATGTCTTTGTCACTTCTCCCATGAAGCAAGTGGTATATGTTGCCAGGCCTTTATTGTGTCTCTGTTGAAAACTACAAATTAAAGTACATCTCAGCTTTCAATAAATGCCCTTATAAAACAGTAAATCTTCTGTCCTGGCTTAATTAGCACCATGGGTGATACACTAGTAACTCTAAACAAATCAAAACAAATTAATTAATGACATGGGGCATAGTGACATATTCCAAATGGCTTAAAAGAAACTTATTTCTGTGAAACTGCACAGTAACCAGTTGCACCCATTTCTCTTCCATTGCCATGTAAAAATAATCTCAAATAAGTTTAATATTAGGCATTTTTACATTATTTGCCAAAACAAATCAATAAATAGCTGGATAAGAATACAGAAAAACACAGCAAAGCACCACAACTGATATAGTGGTGTGAATCAACAGGCACCGAGAATCATCGTCATTTCACTTCCAACAATAAACCTGCCATTGCTGATTTTGGGATGTTTGAATTCTGCATTCAGAAAATATTATCCACTGCTTCATCTGACAAAATGATCTGTTATTTAACATGTTATTAACTTGCCCACTTTTCTTTCACATCTAAGCAAAGAATCTAAACAACATTCCCGCTTTCTGTGACTATCTGACTTTCTATTTTGGCTGCAAATGGCACATATATTTACCAACTGAGCCTGTCCAACACTTCACTGACCACTTTCTCTTGATAATCCTTTTGGGATTTTTTCACCAAAGCCAACTCTGCTCACCAAACTTGGCCATGATAAGCCCAATTGCCCACATGGTACAGACTGTTCACAGTCACCTGTGGTTAAAGATACTTAGAACCAATTTCAGCTCCAATAACTCAGCTTAAAAATTGAATGGAATCATCTTCAGCTATTGTATTATCTTGGCTGATTACTTCAGGTGGTACAGATGTATGCTTTTTATATTTCAATGCATTGTGTGCATCCATGAACCTCTGTAAATATTTTGAAGTGTACAACCAGTGATGCTTCAGAATGTCTTCCAACTCATAGCTTTTGGACTGCCTTGCATTCATCTTCCTGAAACGCCGAAAAAGCTTATTGCCTGATTCATTCCCTTCACTTGCCCAAGCGCCAATCGAGCCATCTCTTTCAATGATCTCAGGGACATGAGCCAAAGTCTTATGCAGGTAGTTGGTGATCTTCCCTTCATATCTGTGCTTGAACTTTGTACGAAGCAGTTCTGCAAATCTCTGGGAATTAAAGCTGTACTGGCAGAGAAGGTCTGGGCATTCTCTAGCTGGAAATGTGGAACGCCACACTGGTTTCATGAGAACGTAAAGGTGCATTAACTCCCTGAGAATTTCTCGCCTCTCTTCAGATGGAATCAACTCACATACAGCTTCTACAGTCTCTTTGGTCATCAGTTTTCTTGCAAAGTTTCCATTTAACCTCATGACAGGTTTCAGGTTTATCCTTTGTCTTAAGTGTTTATCGAGCATTGTATTCCACCTTTTCCTTTCCTTCTTAGATGAATTGGGATTTTTGTGCAGTTCCCTAATCTCATCCTGGAAAAGTTTGTAGAATTCTGTTGCATTTCCAATGTCGCAATGCAAGGCATCTATAGAGGGCTGTGTTTCAATAAATGGTTTTGCCGACACCCCCTTCACTCTATCACGTAACTCTTCAGCCGACTCATGATATGGATTTGAACGCCAAATTTCATAGCGTTCTAAGTTCTCTTCGTGGCTCCTTGTTATGGAATGAAGGAACAAATTCTGTGAAGCCTCACTTCGAGTGGCATCGCATAATGTGCATACATAGATAGAGCCTGAGGCTTCAAGGCCCTCAACTTCACGTACAAACTTCTCATCATACCCTGTGCCTCTAAAGATAAACTGAAATGATCTGAGCAAATCTCCAATTTCAAGGATTAAATCACTAGTCTTCATGGCTTCTCTTTCAGTGATTACTGGGCCCAGTATTGCTGTCAATGTTTCGTGGTCAGATTCATCTGCTAGCATTAGGCAAAGTGGTTTGCAGCACAACTCAGAATTTGGCTTTAACTCTTCGAATACTTTCACTTTTTCATTGTTTTCATTCATCACACTTACACTCATGATTGTAAAGGAATACCTCACTGCCTTTTCTGGAACTGATGGACCACATCCATGTTTTTCACTGACATCCCCCATTCCATCGCAAGATTCCTTGATTACTACAGTAAATGGTCCACTCACAAACTCGTCTATTTTTTGACATTTTAAACCTTCCAAAATATCGTCCTCAAGATCCTTCACAGCTGAAGCAAGTGCCACATCATACCTAAATCGTCTTGAAATTGTCTCCATTGGGTGATCATCAACACATTGTGGGCAACCACTCATACCATCTATTATTCCCACTTCAATGCTTGTAGAGACATTTGCTAGAGGAGGCTGCCATTCGAATGAATAATAACCTGGCAACAGTGTTTTCTCTGTGTTTCGGAGAGCATGCAATGGCTGGAAGATCTGCTTCCCAGTAGTTGCTTTGACCGTCCTATACATTTTATGGTACTGACTGCAACTCAGAAATGTATTGACTCTAATGGCAAGACAGACTGCTGGCTTCAGTCCTGATCCTCGCCCCTGCATTAGAGCTTCCAGCTCATCTGCTTGCCTGTGCTCATTTCCAGCTCTCAGTGCCAGCAAAAACAGAGTAAGACATACTGACTTTACATCGCCACCTTCTTCTTTGTCTGCAAAAGTCTTCACATGCAGTTTGAGATCTCGCAGACGATGTTTTTGAGCTCTTCGGGTTAAAGACAGCAAATGCTGCCTTGGACGGCCACCCTTGTTTATTGGTGAGTAAGCATGCTTCATTCTCGTTTCTTTGTGATCTTGGGCATGCTTAGGATATTCACCTAGTCTCACCTCCACCTCACAGTCTGTCACTGGACATTTTACAACTAGTGAGTTGAGAACATTCATGAATGATTTAACTGGGCTGATGAACTCCGTAGGGCCAAAAGGAAACCTACAAACTGGACAATACTTGCCCAGGACTGCAGTACATTTGAGAATACACGTTCTGCAGAAAAGGTGCTTGCATGGTGATTGCACAGGGTCAGCCAGCAAGTGCTCACATACCTGACATGACACTGACTGGATAAAGTTATTGGGATAATCAAGTACAAGGAGTTTCAAACTTAGGTGGATCTTCTTGCAGTTGACAATCTTTTTAGCCAATAAAATACTTGTACTATTTATTTGATCTTTTCTTTTAGTGACTCTTGGCCTGCCGGGAGCATCAACTGTTACTTTGGGCTTCTTTGTGACCGGTGGACTTCGTTTGAGACACTTTCGTTTGCGAGTCCCATTTGAAAAGTTGCAAATACTGCAAAGATTGGAATGTGGCTTCCACTGAACAATTGTGCTGATAGGAAAGAATGCATCTTCATTAGTTGTGTTGTTGATTGTCTGAATGACAATCCGCCAGCAATTGTAGCAGAAGTGGGTAGGATATCTGGCTTCTGTATCTGTCTTGACATCTATCCTAAATGTGTTATGAATGAGTTCTGGCCAAAAACTGTCTCCGTATCCCATTTTCCTGAGGACCTCTTGTGTGACATCGTCAACAGGCCCACTAACCGGGTATTTCATGTCATAACTGTTGGTGTTAAAGGAAGCTCCACAAATCCGACAGAGGTTCTGTAAGCGTAATATATGATCTTCCAAAGATTTTGTTTCCTTTTGGCTAAAGTCACAGAACTTGTTTTTTGGTGGGTTGACTTCTAAAGGTATGTGTGCCAGGGACTTATCTTCCAAAGTCTTCTTGTCCAAAGGCAATGTTTCCAAAGGCATAGTTCCCACTGGCTTCATTTGAGAGGATGAGGATTGCCACAATAGGCCATGAACTGGCATAGCAGTCTCTGGCTCAAAAGGCTTTGCCATTGAAATCATGGCTTCCTTTTGGACATTTATGGCCTTGTTTCTGAATGCCTAAAATCTTCAGGTATTATTTGCAGAGGCATCTCCATTTCCATTAGATATTGGTACCTAATAGAGATATAAAAATTGATTATTGATTGAAACATGATTACAGTTCAGCACCTTCAGAAGCTTTATTACAACTCTTACATTCTAATCTGTCATTATTCAGAGAGTTGCAGTTTACAATGTTAGGTCTGTGCTAAAATTGGGTTTTTGATTCAGTCTGATCTGTAAAAGACCACCAATAAAAAACCATCACACCTAATACGAGGGGGGTAATATTAACCTTACCCGCCTGGCGGGAATTTGGCAGGGTCAGGTAAGCCGCTCATTTTACACTCAATGAAGTGTAAATTCAGGCAGGGTGTAAAACGGGCAGCCGGCCTATCCTCTTCGTTTCCTGCTGGCGGGTTCAGTTAAAGTTACGCCGAAGATCTTTTGATGATGAAAAACATATAATTTAACTCAGAAAGAAAAAAGTAGAAAAAATTACTAGTTAGTACAAGAGTTTTATTTTGTACATTTAAAATTCCCACTGCAGATTTCATAGACCAAAGCTCACTTTTGCATCTTTATAAATACATAGGAATACAGAAAAGTTACAAAAGAAAACAGACCCAACCAGTCGGTATTTATTCTTCACACAACTAAATAGCTCTAATCACAATTACCCACCATGTTCCCATACTCCGTCAATTTAAGATAATTTCCTTAGGTTAGAATACAGAACAGAATTAACTAAAAAACAATCACATAACGGGCCTCGCTGCTGCCTACTAATGGGCTATGGTCTTTTAGCAGTGGGATCTGCCGTCAATAAAAATAATATATTGCACAAAAGAGGCTACTGCTAACTTGAGTGTTTAACAAAGGACAGAAAGCCAAAGGTTTGTGGAAATAAGTCTTAAATGATCACAAAATTAATAACAACTGCAATTATTAGACTGTGGTCAAATATTTTCCCTTAGGTTAGAGTGACTCAAATCTGTCAGAATCATCTAAGTCTTAAGATTCACTCATTATCCCTAAGATCTTTTAATGCTGAAACACACAAAATCTCATTTTGTCTACTGAGATTAACAGACTTTCAGTTATTTAGATAGTCCTCAGGGGTAATATTGTGATTTTTATTCCATGGCTACAGAGCCACAGTATTTTTGTATCATCTGTATGAAGCACTTTTGTACTGGGAATTATGTCTATTGGAAGTAGATATAGGATTGCACTGAAAGAAATATTGCTTGAGATTCATAACATCCATCAGTAATATGTTGCACTCTGCACAGATCGTAGCCTGGATCTCAACTAGTTTGCTGGAAGATAAAGGCTACAAGATGATACAGTTGCACCACCTGGCCTATAAAACCAGTACAGCACATCTTAAGTTTTTACAATATTTGTCATGTTATTTTACACAACTAACCAAAGCATCCACTGAGTGTAAGAAGTCTGCAGTGATGATTTTTGAAATTGGTACAATGCAGCATATTTGGCATTTCCCAAACTCCAGTGTTACCATGCCTTAGGGTAACTGGGAACAGAAAATGTTGGCTTCCATTCACAACTACACATTCAAAAGTTCACAATCTAATCAATCCACTTTCATAGAGATTAATGGGGGTGGGTTTGGACTTTTTAAAAACTTGATACACCAAAGATAAGCATGCAGTAACCTTGTAATACACTTGTTTGGGAAATATTTTACAAATGTTAATATAAAGTACAGTTTGAACTATAGGATAAGGACTTTCAGTAAAAGCAGGCAACAAGCTGAGTGGAAGAATAGTTCTGCCTACTTTCTCAAGAATTAGTAATCTGTGGCATATTTTAAAGAACTTAGTCCCCACCATTTCATAAAAATGATCTATTTCTGCAACTTCTATGCCATCTCTCCTCACTTCTCTTAGAGCTCCTTCTACTGTAAAATGTAATGAAACTGCAGTATACTCTAATGTCCAGTGCAAGAGTAGGAAAGCAGCAGTCAATTGAAAAACTGAAAAGTATTCTTTTTGATGCACATTCCTTTTCTATGTCTAACTTTAAAATACTCAAAAAAAAAGCATCTATATATAAAATCAATTGAACCAACCATGTGCTATTTCTTGCTCAACTCCTTACATCCCTACCTAGTAGTCTATATTATACTTATCCCATATAATAATAAACAAGTATAAGGTATATATGCCCATGGCAGGAATCCTCAGTAACATTTTGCTATACAACTTAGGATAGATAAACTTATAGGAATTATAATGCTCCTAATGTAGCTCTACGCTAAGTTAAATCAGTCGCTGTACAAGTACTGACAGCAGTGCCATTCTCTACATTACCTTTATCTCACAGAATGTGTTTTTCAGAGAGGGCTTCCATCTGTTACAAGTCATGAAGTAAACTCTGAAATAACAGGAACTCTCTCTACCTCTTCTAGTATGTTCTGTGGCAGCTGATGTGGTGGCCGGCCTCTTTACCATGTCACTCCTAAACTAACTGTCACACTTAACCACAATCTTAAACTGTGACTGTTACTTTGTGTATCATTTTCTCCACTATTAAATCGATCAATGCTTTATGTAGCTGTTGAAGTTTTGATTTTTTATTTTATATTTTAATCTTATTGAAGCTGTTTATTTTCTTTATACTTTTCATTAAATCTTGTATTATATATATAATCTAAATAGTTATCTTCTCTTTATTGTTAGAATTCTATGATTCTGTTATTTATTTCTCAGCTATTTCTTAATTTATTTCCTCATTCCCCCCGCCCCCCCCAAACTTTACCCTAATTTACTATAGTACTGTACCTCTTTTGGTTGTAGACATGTAAAATGCTGCTATCTTGTGGATTGATTTAACTTCACAGTGTTTCTAGAACATAAGAAATAATGTTCGGCCCCTCGAACCTGCTCTGCCATTCAATAAAATGCTGGCTGATCTTCTACTTCAACTCCACTTTCTTGCATTATCCCCATATCCCTTAATTCCCTTAATATCCAGAAATCTATCAATCGCTGTCTTGAATATACTCAACAACTCCACAGCTCTCTGGGGTAGAGAATTCCAAAAGATTCACCACCCTCTGAGTGAAGACATTTCTCCTCATCTCAGTCCTATATGACCGACCCCTTATTCTGAGACTGTGACCCCTGGTTCTAGACTCCCCAGCCTAGGGAAACATCCTCCCTGCATCTACCCTGTCAAGTCCTGTAAGAATTTTGTACGTTTCTCTGGAGCGTGTTTCTCAAAACATTGGTGCAGTTACAATAGATCCCATTTAAACGATGAGTACATATTTCTGATGAATGAATAAAAATGGAAAATTTCAAACTATTTTATTTGTGCATTCAGTGCCCTCCCGATCTAACAAAATACTTTAGCTGTACATTCTTAATAAATATACTGGTGTTTATTTTTTTTAAGTTCCTGAACAAAAGCTGCACAGAACAACACAGGCCAGAATTTTGCCAGCGCTCAGAGGATGGGATCGGAGGCAACCCGCTGTCAACCCACCTCCATGTCAGTTTCCTAAGTGTCAGGTCTGCCTGCGCTTTGCAGATCCGACACCAAGCGGCAGGGGAGTCCATTGAAATTGTTACGAGCTTGTTAAAAGGTACTTGAACAGCATTTTACCATGTACTTACTATTATGTCTCAAATAAAGCAATGTGACTGAGTACGGTAGACTTGAATAAGTGTGACCTTAGTCTCTTTATTCTGACTCCAGAGTGCTGGCACAGCATGGGAAGCCTGCTTATATACAGTGCTCCCAAGGGATGCTGGGATCCCTTGGGACTCCAACAGATGTGCCCTCTGGTGGCGGTAGAATGCTGATTACAAGGTGCAGCATACATAACACTTACCACCTTTGTAACTTTTTCACAAGGCTCATGGCGCTCAGGGATCACGTCTGGTAAGTGGGTTGGTTTTTTAATGACTCTCCATTCCTCTGAATAGTTGACAGCTGCAAACTTGTTATAAAAGCTACCGTTTCACAGCTGTTCACTTTCCAATCTTAGAAGCTGAAGCCTTCAGGATTTGGAATATAATTTTCAGCTTTATGCAGTTTGGAAGTGTTTGCAGTCAACTCTCTATCTTCTGTCACTTCCTTGGAGCAACTCTCTCACCATTGACAGATCATTTCTGCCATCTCAACTTCAACTGCCACCTATTCCAGCAGTATTGGTGCCCTTGAAAAAATCTCACCTTGGTCTTCAGAAACCCACCATAATCAGCCCCAACACCAACATCACCAGGCACATCAGCAGCACCAACAACAACACCAGCATTCTCCACAATCAACTGATGCTGCACAGGATTCGACATCAGCACCTGACACATTGCTGCCCAGGAGGCCAGGAATGGCCTCAGCATGGCCAGATTTATTTCACTTGATGCTGTACACCCTGGCTGCCACATGATGCGCCAGGTTGGCATCACTCCACACCAGCTCCATAAAGCATCCCTGGAATGACCAAGCCATTCCTTTCATCACCATTGGGGGGTACTCTTATGTCTCACCGTTCACTGAAACTCACTAAGCCACTTCCAAAAGTGCACACAAATCTGTCAAAGAACGCAAAGTGTTGAAAATAAACATTTCAATGTTTGATAACACATTAACAGAAACTTTACATGAACATGAACACCCAAGTGCCTACCCTTGTGTGTTGTTAGTTGGTATGATTGGACTAGGATGAGGGTGAGTGTGAGGGTGGCTAGTGAGATTGGGCTGTGATAATGTAGATAGAGTGAGAGGAATTGTGGAGGTGCAAGGTAAGTTGGTGTGAGTAAGGATGTGCAGGAGTAGGGTAGGGAAGGCAGAGTGATGGGGATGTGATGAGTGACACAGCAGGATGAGATTGAGTGTAGCTTTGCAGTAACATTTCATGATCTACTGAGATCATTGAAAGGTCTGTGCTACTGCAGCCATGTCCTCTTGCTGACACTTCTGCTTGTGCCCTTGTGTACAATATGCAACCCGGGTGCTTGGTCTCCTGGGGAGGTCTTTCCACCCAATAGAAGGGAAGAGAACCTCCCTGCACGCTGTTACTCCCTCCATAAGCATATGGACGGAATCATGGGAGAGCCTTGGTGCAGCCGTGCACCATTGTGCAGTGCTTGTCAGTGTTTGCAGCACCTTAATGCTGCAGAACGCTGAGAGAACAACTGTCAAAATCAACGTGGACATGGTCCCTTTAAAGAAATCGGCTGATGATACGTTATCAAATGAAGTGATCAGACCCGCCTCCTTTTAATTGGCCAGGAACCTCGCAGGGCAGGCTTAACAAGCCCCATCAATGGAAGATTCTTTTCACAGAGCCAGATGGAGCCTGGAGTGGGGTGGCAACCTGCCACAATATCCCAGCCGCCTCAAATTCAACACGATTGTTGAAATCGTGGCCATATTGTGCATCAATCAGTCCCAAACAGTGGATGATAGGAGAGGTGAGAAGGATCAGATATAGGTACATACAAATATAAGAAAGAAATGAGAAAAGGTCATTCAATTCATTCAGCCAATCTTTCCACAGACTGTATTCAAGGAGAATAAAACCTAAACATCACTGCAGTAACAATTACCTTCAGAAAGTTAGAAATGACTTCTCTAGATTTCTAAGAAATCGAGAATTAAACTGAATGACTTGGTCTTTAATTATTTTTAACAAATCTCTATGGGTGCATTTCATTTTGCACCGACATTACAGTTACACCATAATTGCAGCCTGAATTTGGAGTCAGAGCCCAACCTGACACTGGAGCAAAGCAGGCTCTGGAAGAGGGAGTCTCACTCACTTCACGTCAGAACCAGTTCAATACTTCACTCCTGATTTACACGATAAGTTTAGCATTTTGGCTTTGCTCCGATGCCACAGTTGTAAAGTGTGAATGCACTGCAAAACTCTCAAATCTCTATGTCTGTATATCTTCAAACCAGAGTAACAGTTTCTGAACTTGCATCGAGTTTTTGTGGATAAATATCATTATAACTATTAGACAGTGCAAATGCATCAGTGCAGTGCATCAGACTACTGATGCAGAATGAATTCCCCGGGTATGAAATGTGCACAAACTGAAATATCTAAAACTATTAGTCTCTGCTCAGCTATGATAACATGTCAAATGCACTCTTGAAAAGAATACAAAAAATGCGTTTTGACTGTATGAATTGTGAATAGAGAGGTCTGCCCCATTTACTTACAGTCACTTACAGTCAAGAGTTTCTGTTCTCCCTGGTGGCAACATATCTTTAACATCAATAGCTTTCGCATTATTCAGTATGGCATAAGGACTGGTTCCAACTCTTATATTGATGTAAATGCAGAGAGGCTTGATGAGCTCAATTTATTCTCATTATGAAAGAGAGAAGGGAATCATGATTAAACTGTTTAGAATTATGCAGGGATTTCATAAGAGCGGTGAGAATATGGAAGTCACTAGCACAGGGAGCACTTGAGCCAAATAGTATAAATGCATTTCATCATCATCATAGGCAGTCCCTCGGGATTGGACTGTTCAGCCACCTAAGGCCTCATTTTAAGAGTGGAAGACTTCCACTCTTAAAATGAGTCCTTAGGTGGCTGAACAGTTCAATACGAGAGCCACAGTCCCTGTCACAGGTGGCTCAGACAGTCGTTGAGAGTAAAGGTGGGTGGGACTGATTTACCGCATGTTCTTTCCGCTGCCTGCACTTGATTTCTGCATGTTCTCGGTGATGAGACTCGAGATGCTCAGCGCCCTCCCGGATACAATTCCTCCACTTAGGGCGGTCTTTGACCAGGGACTCCCAGGTGTCGGTAGGGATGTTGCACTTTATCAGGGAGGCTTTGAGGGTGTCCTTGTAACGTTTCCTCTCCCCACCTTTGGCTCGTTTGCCGTGAAGGAGTTCCGAGTAGAGCGCTTGCTTTGGGAATCTCGTGTCTGGCATGCGGACAATGTGGCCTGCCCAGCGGAGCTGATCAAGTGTGGTCAGTGCTTCAATGCTGGGGACGTTGGCCTGGTTGAGGACGCTAATGTTGGTGTGTCTGTCCTCCCAGGGGATTTGTAGGATCTTGCGGAGACATCGTTGGTGGTATTTCTCCAGTGACTTTAGGTGTCTATTGTACATGGTCCATGTCTCTGAGCCATACAGAAAAATGGGTATTACTACAGCCCTGTAGACCATGAGTGGCAGATTTGAGGGCCTGGTCTTCGAACACTCTTTTCCTCAGGTAACTGAAGACTGCACTGGCGCACTGAAGGCGGTGTTGAATCTTGTCATCAATGTCTGCTCTTGTTGATAAGAGGCTCCTGAGATAAGGAAAGTGGTCAACGTTGTCCAGGACCACACCGTGGAACTTGATGACGGGGGGCAGTGCTGTGTGGCGAGGACAGGCTGGTGGAGGACCTTTGTCTTACCTTTGTCAGCACTATCTGACAGCCAACACACATAAAGGTTTATATTCATACACTAAATTGCCCTCTGGTATCATGTCCTCACCAAAGATATTTTAGGCTACCATGGATCAGATCTTACAGGGAATAAATCACTGTTTGTTCAATCAAGATGATGTATTGATAGCCACTGGCACAGAGAAGAAAAATCTGGAAATCTTAGAAGAAGTATTCAGTTCAATGACCATAATCTGAAGCTGAAGAGAAGTATTTTTGCATTTGTACAGCTTGAGGTGGTTGATCTAGGATTGTGGGTAGATGAAAATGGTCTCCAACCAGTTAAGAAGAAAGTTCAATACATCATGATGGCTCCAGAACCGAAAAACATTACTTAATTACGATTCTGTTTAGATATGGTCCAATATTATGTTCGTTTCCTTCCTGGTCTAACAACAGTACTTGCACCACTCCATTATTTATTCAAGAAAGGTGTGCATTAGATATGGGACAAAAAGCAACAGAATGCATCCAACACATGCAAGCGACGCTTGAGCAGTAGTGCTCTTCTCGTCCATTATAATCTGGCTCGTGAAGTAAGACTAGCATGTGATGCCTCTGGGTATGGTGTGAGAGAATTGATCAACCATGTTATGAATGATGGGCAGGTAAAAACGGTTGCCTTTGCATCACTTACGCTCAACAAAAGCAAACAAAATGATGCCCAGATTAAGAAAGAGGCTTTGGCAATTATATTTGGTATTAAAAGTTTCACCACTTTCGTTTGGTATGCTACTTCACACCAGTAATGGATCACAAACTGTTACTAGCTAACCTTGGCACACAGAATCGAGTATTGTACATGAAGGCAGAATGCAGTGGTGGATGCCCTTTCAAAGTTGCCTCATGAAGATTCTGAAATTTGCCGCAAACAGTCAATCTTTACTCCACATGTCGTTGATGAGGATTTTCCAGTCACCACCTCTGTTATTGCAGAGCACACACAAAAAGATGCCACAGTACAGAGGGACCTGGGGGTCCTTGTGTAGGAAACACAAAAGGTTAGTATGCAGGTACAGCAAGTAATCAAGAAGGCAAATGGAATGTTGGCCTTTATTGCAAGGGGGATGAAGTATAAAACCAGAGAAGTCCTGCTATAGCTGTAAAGGGTATTAGTGGCCCCGACCTGCGAGAGACCATCAGCAGCAGGTCGGGGCCAAAAAAGGAGCGGCGCGCGGCGGCCATGGGCAGAGTGGCGGCCCCAACCTGCAAGCGACCATCAGCGGCAGGTCGGGGCCATAAAAGGAGCGGCGAGCGGCAGCAATGGGCAGCATGGCAGCTTACCACACTGCAAGGTACATAGAAATTAAATGTAGTATCTCCAAATTTGCGGATGACACTAAGTTGGGTGGCAGTGTGAGCTGCGAGGAGGATGCTATGAGGCTGCAGAGCGACTTGGATAGGTTAGGTGAGTGGGCAAATGCGTGGCAGATGAAGTATAATGTGGATAAATGTGAGGTTATCCACTTTGGTGGTAAAAACAGAGACAGACTATTATCTGAATGGTGACAGATTAGGAAAAGGGAAGGTGCAACGAGACCTGGGTGTCATGGTACATCAGTCATTGAAGGTTGGCATGCAGGTACAGCAGGCGGTTAAGAAAGCAAATGGCATGTTGGCCTTCATAGCGAGGGGATTTGAGTACAGGGACAGGGAGGTGTTGCTACAGTTGTACAGGGCCTTGGTGAGGCCACACCTGGAGTATTGTGTATAGTTTTGGTCTCCTAACTTGAGGAAGGACATTCTTGCTATTGAGGGAGTGCAGCGAAGATTCACCAGACTGATTCCCGGGATGGTGGGACTGACCTATCAAGAAAGACTGGATCAACTGGGCTTGTATTCACTGGAGTTCAGAAGAGTGAGAGGGGACCTCATAGAAACGTTTAAAATTCTGACGGGTTTGGACAGGTTGGATGCAGGAAGAATGTTCCCAATGTTGGGGAAGTCCAGAACCAGGGGTCACAGTCTAAGGATAAGGGGTAAGCCATTTAGGACCGAGATAAGGAGAAACTTCTTCACCCAGAGAGTGGTGAACCTGTGGAATTCTCTACCACAGAAAATAGTTGAGGCCAATTCACTAAATATATTCAAAAGGGAGTTAGATGAAGTCCTTACTACTCCGGGGATCAAGGGGTATGGCGTGAATGCAGGAAGTGGGTACTGAAGTTTCATGTTCAGCCATGAACTCATTGAATGGCGGTGCAGGCTAGAAGGGCTGAATGGCCTGCTCCTGCACCTATTTTCTATGTTTCTATGTACAGCGCGAGCTGGTGCAGGAGAGCGACGGCAGCGAAGAGGGATGTCATCAAGGTCCAGGTCGGTGATTGGAGCATGGGCAGGTACAGCAGGAGCGGCGAGGTCGGGGCAAAAGAGCAGTGAGAGATTGTAGAGGGACGTGATCGGGGCCCAGGAGAGGCGCGAGTTTGGGGCCAGAAGAGGCATGGGCCCAAGGGCAGCATGGGCCAGCCCACACTGCGATATGTGTGCACACTGGGCCCATGCAGCAGAGCAGGTCGCCAGTCATCTTGGTTAATCCTTGCCACTGGAACAAGACCTGGCTCTGTCAAGCCTGTGTGGTGGCTGGTGTGCAACGGTCACCACACATTAAAAAAATCCATGCACAGGCATTTTCCAACCCTACACTATGTAGTTCAGGACCTGGAATATTAGGTCCTTCATTGAAACAGCTGTGAACTCATCCTTTTTTGGCGTAGAAGCAAGTCATCCTCGTTTCGAGGGCCTGCCTATGATGATGATGATTAGTGAAGCCACACCTAGAGTACTGTGTACAGTTTTGGTCTCCTTATTTAAGAAGGAATATACTTGCATTGGAGGCAATTCAAGAACGTTCACTAGGTTGATTCCTGAGATGAAGGGGTTGACTTATGAAGATAGGTTGAGCAGGTTGGGCCTGTACTCCTTGGAGTTCAGAAGAATGAGAGGTGATCTTATTGAAACATATAAGATAATGAGGGGGCTCAACAAGATAGATGCAGAGAGGATGTTTCCATTCATGGGGGAATCTAGAACTAGGGGGCAAAGTTTCAGAATAAGGGGTGGCCCATTTAAAACTGAGATGGGGAATTTCTTCTCTCAGAGGGTTGTAAATCTGTGGAATTCTCTGCCTCAGAGAGCAATAAGGGAGTAAAGGGTTGTGGGGAGTTGAGCCCATGATCAGATCAGCCATGATCTTATTGAATGGTGGAGCAGGTTCGAGGGGCCAAATGGCCTACTCCTCTTCCTATTTCTTATATTCTTATGTTCTTATGTTACAACGGGCCTATGAGCATACACTGCGAGGGTGATCTGAAGATCAGACACATTTAGATGAGGGGATAAAACCCTTTTATCATTGTCGGCATGAATTACCATGTGAGCAGGGATGTCTAAAATGAGGCCTGAGAATAGTCATTCCCAGTACACTATGGGCCAAAGTCTTGATGGAGCGTCACTGTGAGCATACTGGCATCATGGGCATGAAAGTCTTGGCTTGAAGTTTTTTTTATTGGCCTAGGTTGGTTAAAGACCTAGAAGTATTAGTAAATAAGTGTACTATCTGTCAAGACTGCAGGGCCATGCCAGCTAAAATGCCACTGCAAGCTGGGACTTGACCAATGAGACTATTCCATAGAATACATATTAGGGGGAAAATTGCGGTTGGAGGCTTCCTTCAGAAGAACGCCTCCAACCCGAAATTTTTTAATGAAAATACCTGGTGGTCCCGGAGGAACATAGGACTCCGGTCGGAGGCCTTCATTCACTGTGCAGCGAACGGGAAAATGACTTCCCCGTACGTACAGAAATGTTGGAGTCACGTGGGCCTGGACCACCAATCACTCGGTAGTATTGTCATTGTTAATAATGGGAACTCCATTTTTATGAGTTCCCATTACTATCAATGAGAAAACCCTCCTAAAACAAGAAACACAGCATAATACATTTAAAAAAAACCTCACATATTTAAAATTAATTGAAATTTAATGTTTTAGAAGAAATATTTAATTTTTGGCATTTTTTTTTTATTGGCCCTGAAATCCCGGTCCTCTGCTTCCCACGGGGACTTGCCAGAAAATGGCTAAAAAGATCCATACCTAGCTTTTCCTGCTGCGCCCACCAGTGATCTCAGTCCTGAGGCCTCCTCTTCTTGCACAATGGGGCGCATTCACGTTGGGACGTCCGTAGGAGACACGTGGGCCTGGACACCCAATTACAGTGAAGTATTTTCTCATTCATAGTAATAGGAGTTTTGTAAGTCCGAAACTCCTATTACTATGAATGAGGGAACACCCACAAACATCCAAACACTACATAAAACATAAAAAAAAACACCTCACATAAATACATTATAGAAATTAAAGTTGATAGAAATGTTTTTTTTTAAATATTTGCCGATTTTTAAAAAAAGATTTAATTATGGTTTAAACTAAACTTACCTTAATGGGCAGTGTTTTTAACATTCAAATTTGTTTTTTAAATTTTATTTTTATATGTTTTTGTATGTTTTAAAACTCTTACGCTGGTTTACCAAGCACAAGAGTTTTAAGGACATTCGCAGGGCAAGAGATGGGCAAATACCACAATCTCTGCCGTGGGAATGTCTTTCGCGCCGAGATGTGTGCGATCTGTCAAGCTGGTTTTCAGCGCATCCGCTTTGCGCGCAGAAAACCGGCTTTTGCGATGCCTTCCCGGGTCCGTACCCACTCCGTACAGACCTGGGGAGGCTGGGATTTCAAAGCCAATGTGCTTTACTAGAGTTAAAAATAAACTTACCTTAATGGACAGGGTTTTTAATATAAAAATGAATGATTAAATTTAATTTTTATATGTTTTAAAAGTGTAACGCTGGTAAAAGTAGACTATATGCCTGCTTTTACCAGGCGTAAAAGTTTGAAGGACATTCGTTCGGCATGAGTTGGGCAAATAGCCCAATCTCTCCCGCATGGATGTCCTTCTCCAGGGGATGCGTAGATTCTGTCAGAAGAAATCTTGACAGATTGGAAAAGCCGGTTTTCGGCGCATGTGCATTGCGCCCAGAGAACCGGCTTTTGCGAGGCCTCGCCGGGTCCGTGCACATTCCATGCAGACTAGGCGGGGCCGCAATTTTCGGCCCTTTGATTTTTATGAGAGGGGCAGTGATAATTTTCTGGTTCTAATCGATACCCATTCGAAACGGCTGGAAGTACAGCATATAGCGTCATCGACGACTACAGAGTGTCACATAGGATAAATTACGGGATATTTTTGCATGCCATGGCCTGCCCAAAGAAATGGTGTCAGATAATGGGCCGCAATTTTGGTCCATGTAATTTGCGAATTTTGCCAGACACAACAGTATCAAACACACGTTGGTAGAACCATATCATCCTGTTTTGAATGCAGCTGAAAGGTCAGTCAGGATTGTAAAAGAGGCTTTGCAGAAAAAGTTCTACAGACTGGATCATTGGTGAGCATGAAGCATAGGTGAGCAAATGTTCTTTTCAAATACAAAACAATATCCCATTCTACAACAGGGTGCACACCTGCTGAGTTATTGATGAAGCATAGGCTGAGGATGTGTCTTAGTTTATTGCAATGAACTTGTCTGATAAGGTGGAGAAGGCACAATCGGTGCAGAAACATCATTATCATTCCGGTATTGAAGAGTGGTGCTTTCAGAAGAGTGATCAGGTCAGAGTTCTCAGTCCATCAAAAAGGGCAAGTCCACGCAAATGGGACATTGATACAATTATTCAGGTATGTGGCACCAAGCAGTAGCTGGTCAAAATTAGTGAATATATCAGGAAGGTTCATGTGGATCAAATGTTTCGAGCGAGTGACGCACGTTCGGTACCATGGGCTCAATTTTCCCCAAAGCATTTTTTTGGCGTACTTTAAGAGTTACGTCTGATTTTTGGGGGCCTAAGTACACCAAAAAAAATTCTAAGTTTCCTTGTTGGATTTCTTTTGGCGTGGCCTAACCCGACCTTTAGTTTTGGGGGTGGAGCCTTAATCTGCACCAAAAAGATCGGGCTGCCAACCTTAAGCAAGAACCCATGAAACAAATACATTACACCTGTCAAGCCTTGTAAGAATTTTATATGTTTCAATGAGATCACCTCTCATTCTTCTAAACTCTAGAGAGTATTGGCCTAGTCTACTCAATCTCGCTTCGTAGGACAACTCCCCCATCCGAGGAAACAGTCTGGTGAACCTTTGTTGCACTCCCTCTATTGCAAGTATTTTGCAACCTGACCCTGTGACACAGCACTGCCCCCAGTCATCAAGATCCACTGGACAACATGGACCACTTTCCATACCTCGAGAGCCTATTATCAGCAAGGGCAGACATCGACGACGAGGTTCAACACCACCTCCAGTGCGGCAGTGTAGCCTTCGGCCGCCTGAGGAAGAGAGTGTTCGAAGATCAGGCCCTAAAATATGGCACAAAGCTTATGGTCCACAGGGCTGTAGTGATACCCGCCCTCCTGTATGGCTCAGAGACGTGGACCATATACAGCAGACACCTCAAATCGCCGGAGAAATACCACCAACGATGTGTCTGCAAGATCCTGAAAATCCCCTGAAAGGACAGACGCACCAACGTCAGTGTTCTCGTTCAGGCCAACATCCCCAGCATCAAAGCACTGAGCACACTCGACCAGCTCCGTTGGGCGGGCCACATTGTCCGCATGTCAGACACAAGACCCCGAAAGCAAGCGTTCTACTCGGAACTCTTACATGGCAAGTGAGCCCCAGGTGGGCAGAGGAAATGTTTCAAAGGTACCCTCAAAGCCTCCTTAATAAAGTGCAACATTGCCACCAACACCTGGGCATCCATGGCCAAAGACCACTCTAAGTGGAGTAAGAGCATCCGGGAGGTCACTGAGCACCTCGAGTCTCGTCGCCGAGAGCATGCAGAAATCAAGCGCAGGCAGCGGAAGGAGCGTGCGGCAAACCAGACTACCCACCTGTCATGTATTTAACTGTCATTGAACCCATTTATAAACTGACCTAAGTTGTACACTGTGAGAACATTGACCACTAGGTGGTGAACTTGTGGGAGACACTCCTAACCTGGTCTTTCAGGTATAAAAGGGGAAACTCCATCCACCTTCATCACTTCAGTGCTGGGAAATAAAGGTTACTGGTCACAGAGTGACCTTCTCTCAAGTATGGGTCTTGTGTGCATTTGTACTGTATAGTAAGGACATATCATTGGTGACGAGAAACTGGGATTTAAACCACGCGAGCATGGCCACTAGCAGCATAGACGAGAGGTACTGTGTTGGTGATGATTGGGACGATTTTATTGAGAGACTACAGCAAAGTTTCGTCACTAAGGAATGGCTGGGACAGGATTCGGCCGACAAACGCAGGGCTCATCTCCTGACAGTTTGTGGGTTCAGGATGTATTCCCTGATGAAGGACCTTCTAGCACCAGAGAAGCCGGGGGACAAGACTTTTGAAGAGCTCAGTAAGTTGATCAGGGAACACTTTAAACCGGCGAGCAGCATGCACATGGCGAGACACCGGTTTTACACGCACCGGCGGCGAGAAGGGCAAAGCGTTCCAGACTTCGTGGCAGATCTCCGGCGACTGGCGAGCCTATGTAAGTTCCCAGATGCATGCAGAGCGGAGATGCTGCGAGACTTTTTTATTGAGGGCATCGGGCACGCTGGGGTTTTCAGGAAACTGATCAAGACCAAAGACTTGACCCTGGAAACAGCAGCTTTGATGGCCCAGACATTTATCTCAGGGGAGGAAGAGACCAGAATGATGTTTGACAAAAATCTTGGTTTAAATGCAGCAAATGGACAGGGAGTTAATGCAGCGCACAGTTCCCCAGGCAGACAGTGGCAATCGGACATGCCCGAGCATATAGTCGAATTCAAAGGGGGAATTCAATAGAAACAATGGCTAGCTGAGCGGCGATTCATGCCATCGCAAGGGACAATGCGGCCAGTAATGGGGCCATCAACACCTGTTAATGGTGTGCTTAAAAAGAGTTACACAGACAGTCAGAGACGATCAACTGGTAATGGACCTTTTGTTTCCAACAACGGCTCATGTTGGAGATGTGGAGGCAAACACACAGCCAGAGCTTGCAGGTATCAGCAATACACCTGCAGAAATTGCAACCTCAGCGGTCACTTGGCGCATATGTGCAGGAAGCCTGCGGCCAGGTTGATGTATGAGGAGGACGGGTCCGATGTAAGCCCTACGGGGCCAAATGGACACTGGGGGAAATTGCTGGAAGCTGAAGTTCAGCGAGTTCATGTGGAGCACATATACAGTTCATACACCAGGACGCCACCGATAATGATGAAAGTGCTCCTCAATGGCATCCCAGTATCAATGGAGCTAGACACAGGGGCCAGCCAGTCCCTGATGAGTATCAAACAGTTCAACAAGTTGTGGGCATCCAAGGCCAAAAGGCCGAAATTATTGCTAATTGATGCACAGCTATGGACATACACAAAGGAGATCATTCCGGTGCTAGGCAGCGCCACAGTAGTCGTGACCCACAAAGATTCGGAGAACAGGTTGCCACTCTGGATTGTTCCAGGGGATGGTCCTGCACTGCTGGGGAGGAGTTGGCTGGCTGTCATGAACTGGAAATGGGGCGATGTCAATGCAATTTCTTCTGTGGAGCGAATATCATGCTTACAGGTCCTGGACAAATTTGACTCACTATTTCAGTCCGGCATTGGCACTTTCATGGGGACCAAGGTAGTGATTCACATAAACCCGGACGCCAGGCCAGTACACCACAAGGCCAGAGCGGTGCTGGACGTGATGCGGGAAAAGATAGAAGCCAAATTGGACCGCTTGCTGAGGGAAGGCATCATCTCACCAGTCGAATTCAGTGACTGGGCGGATGGGTCGGTCAGGATACGTGGTGATTACAAGGCCACCATCAATTGGGTGTCACTCCAAGACCAGTACTCGCTACCGAGAGCGGAGGACTTCTTCGCGACGCTATCCGGTGGCAAACTTTTTTCAAAATTGGACCTGACCTCAGCTTACATGACCCAGGAGCTGGCGAGTGAGTCGAAGAAGCTGACCACCATCACAACACACAAGGGGTTGTTTGAGTACAACAGATGTCCGTTTGGGATTCGCTCGGCCGCCGCGATCTTTCCACGTAATATGGAAAGCCTCAAGTCGATTCCAAGGACTGTGGTTTTTCAAGACGACATCCTCATCACGGGTTGTGATACTGAAGAACACCTCCGCAACCTGGAGGAGGTGCTACGCAGACTGGACCCGGTAGGTCTGTGACTGAAAAAGGTGAAGTGCGTCTTCCTAGCTCCAGAGGTAGAATTCCTGGGGATGAGGGTAGCAGCAGACGGGATCAGACCTACTGCGTCCAAAACAGAAGCGATCCAGAGACCAATCAGACCCCGTAACACGACGGAGCTGCATTCGTTCCTCAGGCTCCTGAACTATTTTAGTAACTTTCTTCCCAAATTGAGCACGCTGTTAGAGCTGCTACACGTGCTCCTACGCAAAGGTCGCGAATGGGTCTGGGGGGACAGCCAGGAAAGGGCTTTTGATAGAGCACGAAATTTGTTATGCTCCAACAATCTGTTAATGCGAAATGACCCATGTAAGAAACTTGTTTTAACGTGCAACGCGTCGTCCTATGGGGTCGGGTGTGTGTTGCAGCATGTTAATGCCAAGGGTCAGTTACAGCCGGTAGCTTATGCTTCCAGAAGTCTGTCCCAGGCAGAATGGGGCTACGGGATTGTAGAAAAGGAAGCGCTTGCGTATGTATATGGTGTAAAAAAAATGCACCAGTACCTGTTCGGCAGGAAATTTGAGCTGGAGACAGGTCACAAACCCCTAACGTCCCTTTTGGCCGACAACAAGGCTATAAATGCAAATGCATCGGCCCGCATACAGAGGTGGGCACTCATGTTAGCCGCCTATGACTATACAATTCGGCACAGACCGGGTACTGAAAACTGCGCGATGCACTCAGCAGCTCCCACTAGCCACCACCGAGGGGGCAACCGAGCATGCTGCTGAGATGGGCATGGCTGTGGAAGCTTTCGAAAGCGAAGGCTCACCCGTGACAGCCCGTCAGATCAAAGTCTGGACAAATAGAGACCCGCTACTGTCTTTAGTCAAGAAATGTGTCCTTAATGGGGACTGGGCAGCCACATACGGGGCATGCCTTGAGGAATTCAAATCTTTCATAGTCGCAAGGATGAACTCTCGATTCAGGCCGATTGCCTACTATGGGGAAACCGAGTAGTCATGCCCCAGATGGGCAGAGAGATGTTCATCAGCGAACTCCACAATGAGCACCTGGGCATTGTCACGATGAAGGCAATTGCCAGGGATGGATGCAGACCTGGAACTTTGTGTTCGCAGGTGCAAAATGTGCGCCCAGCTGGGCAATGCGCCCAGGGAAGCCCCCCTTAGCCCCTGGTCCTGGCCCACCAAATTATGGTCACGCATTCATGTGGACTACGCAGGTCCTTTCATGGGAAAAATGTTTTTGGCTGTAGTAGATGCCTACTCCAAATGGATCGAGTGTGACATTCTCAATTCAAGCACATCCTCTGCCACGGTAGAAAGTCAGTGACAATGGCCCATGCTTTACAAGCATTGAATTCCAGGACTTCATGGCAGGAAATGGTATCAACCATGTCAGAACAGCACTGTTCAAGCCGGCCTCAAATGGCCAGGCGGAACGAGTAGTGCAGATAATCAAACAGGAAATGCTCAGAATCCAAGGGGGTTCCCTACAAAGCCACTTATCATGCCTCCTGTTGGCCAATAGATCCCAACCACACTCACTCACAGGGGTTCCACCCACAGAGCTGCTAATGAAAAGGACACTCAAAACCATGTTATCCCTTATACACCCCACCATGAAAGAAATTTTTGAGAGCAGGCGCCAGTCACAATGTAACTACCACGACGGGAATGCGAGGGCGCGATGTATTGATGTCAATGACCCTGTCTTTGTTCTCAACTACGCTGCAGGGCCTTAATGGCTCGCAGACACTGTGATTGCCAAAGAGGGGAATAGGATTCTGGTAGTTAAACTTATCAGTGGACAAATCTGCCACAAACACGTGGATCAAACAAAAAGGAGGTTCAGCAACCCCATAGAAGAAGCAGATGAAGAACACGATGTAGAGTTCACTCCTCCACAGGTGACCGAACACCGGAACCAAGTGGAGAAGAGCCCAGTCACTGTGAGCAGTCCGGACAGTCCTGAGGCACCGCAAACAGCAGACACTCAGGCCAGCGCCCAACAACTGGAGCCCCAACTCAGGCGCTCTACAAGGGAGCGTAAACCACCAGAGACTTCATCTGTGATCCCATATAAGACTTTGGGGGGGAGGTGATGTCATGTATTTAACTGTCATTGAACCCATGTATAAACTGATCTAAGTTGTACACTGTGAGAACATTGACCACAAGGGGGTGAACTTGTGGCAGACACTCCTAACCTGGACTTGCAAGTATAAAAGTGGAAGCTCCACCCACCTTCATCACTTCAGTGCTGGCAAATAAAGGTTACTGGTCACAGAGTGACCTTCTCTCAAGTATGGGCCTCATGTGCATTTGTAATGTATAGTAAGGACATATTACCACCCACCCTTTCCTCCAATGACTGTCTGTCCCACCTGCGACAGAGACTGTAATTCCCATATTGGACTGTTCAGTCATCTGATAACTCACTTTTGGAGTGGAAGCAAGTCTTCCTCGATTTCGAGGGACTGCCTATGTCGAGGAAATTTCTAAGTTAAATTAACTCAGGCGGAGGCTTTCAGAATCGTGCTTCGAGAGAATTTTATTTTAAAAAGCGAGATATCTCGGAGAGCCTGCTTGGACCGTACCAAGGCAGAAAAACTCTCCTGAACAAGCAAATTGTACCTACCTTTATACAGAAATAGAATACAGAAATAGAAAAGGAATCTTATTCATTAGTTCCGTGAGTACAAAGGTCGTCTCGGGAAGCACACACTCTATCTGTCCTTGCATAGTTTCTCCCTGTTCACAGTCTGATAAGCAGAATATCAGGAGACTCCCTTTTAATACCGGATAGTCATTTAATTACATTTCTAAGTTTCAAGGCTAAAAAGTGTGGGTGTTGTTCTAGTCCTATTATTTCTTCAAATATAGCAAAAACAAAATTTAACCCTTCCCTTTACCATAAGCCATAGATTCATAGATTCTTTCTTCCACAATTCCCTCCTTGTTGATCTTTTTTTTTCAGATCAACACAATTTCCTATATTCTCCTCTTGCGCAAAAGGGGGTTCATACCCTTCAGGATAGGGTCGCATTTTGAGATATTCGTCTTCATCAACCTTTTCCTCTAAGCGACTTAACCTTCCTTTCATGCACACACTTTTCCTTTCTATTTCGGAGATCAGGCCTATTACTTGACTAATTACATTTTTTAATGTTATCCACATTCCGCAAAGGATTATTAATAATACAAGCATAACCACACCTACGATTACTATGGGGTGTATAGCAAGCTTCAGTACTGCTGTAACTTTTGGGGACCATCCGGTAAACACATCCCACCAGTGGTGTACTGTCAAAGAGGTGACTTTGTCTGCGATTCTCACTAGTTGCCCCTTCTTGTAACTCATTTCGACTCTAAATTGGTGGATGTCTCTGCCTTGCTTTGACAGAGCTTCCTCAATTTTCTTGTCATTCCGTATCAAATTGTGCAGTCTGGTCAGATTAATTACGGGGGGTAAGGGTTCAATCTTGTGCATAGACAGATATTTTTCTACATTTTGCCATTGGCCAAAGGTATAAGTTCTTTTTACTTCAGGGTCATACAGGGTGTAGACTTTTCTCACGCATTTATTAATGGGGGGTTTATACAAAATTCCATCCAAATAGACAGGTTTATTTCCTGTCACACAGATCTCATTCTGTCCTATTTCCGTAATATCAGTGTCATTTGTTGGCTTTAATTCCCATTTACATACTCCAATGGAGTGCTGCAGTGAGCATGGTTCGTATTTGGCGGTCTGATAGGGACATACCATTCCGAATGGCCACCTAGCACATCTCCTCTGGTGATGTGTCATATTCTTCTCATCGACCCAATCTTCTTTAAATTCTGGGTACCAGAAGTTCTGTCCAAACAGCTGGGGCATTACTTGGAACTGACACCAAATTTCTTTTCATGTCTTACTTACTATCTCCACAGTAACGTTACATCCTTTTGAATTACAACTGGTATATCTTTTTTGAGAGTTAATGGTTAAATTAAGAAGCTTATCCCTTTTGTTAATTTCCAGCAACCTTTCCCATGTGTTAGCATGGAAGGATAATATTTTCCTTTCTAACTCGGCTCTTAATAGCTGTCTGATCATTTCTTTAAACAGACAATGGGTGTACTTGTTTACTCCCTGTTGTTCCTTCATTAGGTTCTCTATTTCTTTCTCTATCCTTTCATTCTGTTCCCAGGTCATTTCGTTTATGACGTAACCTGATATTTGTAATTGCTGTAATCCTTCATCCCAGGCATTTCTGATTTTTATATCTTCCCCTACCAGTCCTCCGACGGCCTGGATTTTATTTTGTAGGGTCTCGATATCCATGGAGTTCAATGCTCCTATACCTGCTCCCACTCCACCTAACACAGTCTCTAATACATCCCGTTTCTTTCTTTGGGGTCTTTCTTTTTCAAAAGATACCTTAACACTGGTTGTGTGGCAACCATCTTCTTTCTTTGGGGGATATTTAATTCGTATTGTTAGATTTAATACATCTGGGGATCTTACCAATGGGATGCAAGTGGTCAGTATCCTTTTTAGATGTTCCGGGTCCCGGTCTTCTGGGTGGCCGAATTCTTTTACTGACCATTTTACCACGAATGGGTCTCCTCCATTCACCGGGGTGTTATTCATGCACAACATCCGCTGCCCTTCTACCATACTTGTATATGAATAATGGAGGAAGTCTTTTCTCTCGTCCGGCCCTCCTATGTACCCCCATCTCTTGTTTTTCCCTGTGCTCCGGGTACACTTCATCCACACATCGGCCTGGTATTCTATGAACAACTGATACCCTTTCCCCAATATAAACTGGAATTCCCCTCTTTCTTCCTTCATTCCACATGCCTCACATCGTGCCGTAAAATTCCCTACTTTACAACTTTGGCCTACTGGGCATATAAAATTGCCTTGCTGCCTTGCACTATTACTTCTTTCCCATACCATATTTCCCTTCCATACTCTTCCTTCTTTTAGGACTTCTTCCTCCTGCCGGGAGTTCCCTGTCGCTAAAATGATCAGTATACCTAACGTCCATTTATAATTTTTCCAAGAGTCCCTTCCCATCTTCCCTTTCTTGTTTGTTTCTATACCACTCTTGAATTAAGTCGTTACAATAATAACACGTCCACACGATAGTAACAGTGACCCAAATAATAAAGGCCCAAACTGGCACACAAATGAGCTCTGACATCCGTTCCTGAACTTTTGGGCAGTACTTTCAAGTCCAAATATTTAATTTAATACAAGAGCAGGTACAGTTCTTCAGCGAGAGGATGGCCTTTTTCTTAGTCAGGCAATCGTAGTACGTCCTGGTTCAATGCCTTTTCTTTTGGCTGTATTTCGTCGGGAAAATAATATTTACAACGGGTTGCATGCACCCAATTTGGATGCTTTTCCAACTTCAGCGCGGTTCGTGTTGTGAGAATTATCTGATATGGTCCTTTCCACCTAGGAGAAAAGGATTCTTTGTTTAATGTTTTTACCAACACTTGGTCTCCAGGCCTGAAAGGGTGCATATTTCCTTCCGACGGGGGCACCTGTGTCTGCTTTATTTGTTCATGCAGACTCCTTGCTATTTCACACATGGCCTGAGCATACTTTAGTGATTTTTCATCATTCCAAATTAATGCTATTTTTTCAGCTGCCAGTGGTGGTTTTACGCCAGTAGGCATTGGTCTTCCCAATAAGGCTTCATGTGGTGTCAAACCAGTGTTTCGGTTTTTCTGGTTTCTCATTGTATACAATATCAATGGTAAGGCATCTGGCCACTTTAGTCCAGTCTCCTGACATACCTTGGTAAGGGTAGATTTTATTATCCCATTTATTCTTTCTACCATTCCCGAGGACTGTGGCTGATATGGTATATGTAACTTCCACTGGAAACCTAACGCTTCTGCAAGAATTTGCACTATTTTTCCGGTGAAGTGTGTTCCCCTGTCACTGTTGATTCCCATAGGTATCCCATATCTTGGTACTATTTCTTTAAATAGAATTTTTACTACAATTCGGGCATTGTCTCTCCTAGTGGCGTACGCTTCTACCCACCTTGTGAACATGTCTATTATGACTAATAGGTACTTAAGACCTGATACTGGAGGCATGTGGACAAAATCAATTTGCAAATTTTCAAAGGGCATACTTGGCTGGGGTAGATGATCATATTCAGCAGGTGTTTTACCTCTGTTATTTTGTTGACAAATTTGGCATGTTCGAGCAACTTTCTCAATTACTAATGTTATTCCTGGTGCATACCACTGTGCATTAATAGCATGTATCATCCCTCCTTTGCCCATGTGAGCCTGACCGTGTGCTAGGCGAGACAGGGGCAAAAATAGAGATCTAGGGCAAACAGTTCGCCCATCGTTTTTGAGAAAACAACCCTGGTTTTCTCAAATTCTTCTTTCTTGCATAGTAACTTGTTGTTGGGCTGTTTTAAGTTGTTGGATGTCAAGTACCTGTGGAGGGGAAACTGAGACTGCTTGAAGGCAGTCTGCCTGTGCCGAAGCGGCCTGCTTGGCTGCTTCGTCAGCCCTCCTATTTCCTACTGATACTTCATCCTCACCGGTTGTGTGAGCTGCACATTTGATAACGGCTACCTTACTTGGCAACTGAATGGCATCTAATAGATTAAGCACCAGTTGAGAGTGCTTAATATGCTTTCCACCAGAGGTGATAAAGCCTCTGTTTTTCCACAGTTGTCCAAAATCACCGAATGCATATCTGGAATCAGTATAGATATTAGCAATTTGATCTTTAGCTATTATACAAGCTCTAGTGAGGGCAAACAATTCAGCAGCCTGAGCCGAGGTTCCGGGAGGCAGGGCGAATGCTTCAACAGTTTCGTGGGGATTTACAATAGCATAGCCTGCCAACAGCAAGTCATCTGACGGCCTGTACGATGATCCATCCGTATAGAGAATAAGATCAGGATTGTCCATGGGCTCTGTGAGCAAATCTGGTCTTGGTAAGGTGGCTATTTCCACCGTTAACAGACAATCATGCTGGTCTGGATCCTCTACTTCTTTAGTAGGAAGAAAGGTGGCTGGGTTCACTACCGGTGCACGTCAAAAGGTATAGTTAGGGTGTGACACCAGTAATACTTCATAACCTGTTCTTCTAGACGCTGTAAAGTGTTGTGTGGCAGCTGAATTCAAAAGTAATAACACAGCATGGGCTGTAATGACAGCACATGGATAATCCAAAACAATAGGTACCGACTTCTCCACCATGACCGCAGTAGCAGCTACAGCACGTAGACATGCTGGCATTCCCCTTACTACTGGAGGCAGCAAAACCGAATAATAAGCAACTGGTCTATTTCCCCCACCATGTTCTTGGGTTAGTACTGCGGTTGCAAATCCTTCTTTCTCATTCACATACATCTGAAAAGGTTTACCATAATTCGGAAGTCTCAACGCCGGAGCATTAGTAATGGCTTTCTTTAACTGTTTAAATGCCTCCTCTCTCTCTGGGGTCCACTCCACCTTGGGTGGGGCATCATTTAGGGCAGCTGATCTTAGGACCACATCCCATTCTCGATAATCGGGGATCCATTGTCTACAGTACCCAACCATCCCCAAAAATGACAAGATATCCTTCTTTGTCTTTGGGATGGTGGCACTTTGAATTGTCTGAATTCTTTCTGGTCCTAGCTGCCTCTGCCCTTGAGATATGTGAAAACCCAGGTACTGGACTTGAGTCTGACAAAATTGTAACTTTGGTAACGACACTCGGTGCCCTCTTTCACATAGGTGCTGTAACAGTTTCAGGGAGTCTTGCATGCACCTGTATCCGTGGCTAGAAGCCACAAGCAAATCGTCCGCATACTGCAACAGCACAGACTGGTCTGATAATGAACGGTCTTCAAGGTCTCTTTTTACTGCTGCTGCATATACTGCGGGGCTTTCGGTGTATCCTTGGGGCAATCTGGTCCATGTGTACTGCTGCTTCTTGTGGGTGAAAGCAAACAGATACTGACTTTCTTGATTTAACGGGATGGAGAAAAAAGCTGAACACAGGTCTATCACAGTAAAGACAGTTGCTGTTGGTGGTATAGCAGATAGTATAATGTTGGTGTCCGGTACCACAGGGGTGATAGGGACTACTATCTTATTAATAGCTCTCAGATCTTGCACAAATCTCCATCCATTCGGCCTATTAACCTTTGGTATGGGCAATATCGGAGTGTTACACGGGCTCTGTGTCTTTTCTAAAACTCCTTGTTCCAACAATGCAGAAATGACTGGCTCTATCCCATTTTCTGCCTCTGGAGGCAGTCTGTACTGCCTAATGCTTGGTAACACGGCGTTCTTTATCAATTGTACCCGATGGGGTACTGCAGAATGTACTAGCCCAACATGATTCTTATGTTTTGCCCAAAGTTCAGAAGATACTTGATTCAATGCCATTGGCAGCTTAGGGCTTGGTTGTTCCGGGGGGTTGCTGTTTTTCAAAAGTGGAGGCATGATTTTTAACTTTCCACCGGAGAATCCCCCTGTTGTGGGTGATAAAGTCAATCTGAACATTTTGCAGTTTTATTACTGCCCAAGGTTGATAGCCTTGTTGCTGTTTTTCTTTTTCTATTCCTACAATCATCGGACCCATATCTTTAGGTTTCGCTGGCGGTTTTGCAGCCAATGTCAGATGGGGTGTCGAGTTCGCTTCTCTATACCGCTGCTGCTGTAAGGGTGTCAAATCAATGGCTACCCCCAATCCTTCTGGTCCAAAATAAATGCGGGGCGTAGCTTCTACTATTTCTTCTTTTTTTAAAAAGGATTGTACCAGACACTGGTAAGTTTCAGCTTTTTGTCGAGCGTACCAGGCTGTACAGTGAAGCTGAACTGCCTCAAAGCTTGTCAAAATTATATACATCAATTCTTCAGTATTAGGGTCGATTTTAGCTTTTAAATTTTGTATAAAGGGGAATAGAAGTTGCCATTCAATTGCCAACAATAGAGGGCAGCCTTTTCTTTGTTATCCTCCCTTTTCTCTTCTTTAATCCCATTAGAGAACTGATGAATTTTATTTGGAGGGAGCTCCATGAACATTCCTTCCTTTGTGCAATAAATTGTGGCTCCTAGTTTGCACAAAGTCTGTCTTCCCAATAAAGGGAGAGGTGTTGTTTTAGAGACTATCAAAGTCTCATCATTAACTGGTTGTCCTTCAATTATCAATTTGGTAGGTTCAGATAAAAATTCTTTCATGGGGATACCGGCCACACCCATACTTAAGACGGTGGTGTTGCTTACAGGTAATCCCACAGAGGATGGTACAGAAGACATAGTAGCACCGGTATCCACCAGGAATTTCACATAAGTGTCTCCTACTTTTACTACTGCCAAAGGGTTTTCTTCTATGTCTGCTGATAAGCAGAGGGCTGCCGCCTGTACCACTAAGCCTCCGGGGCATCCCTATGCTGATTGGTGCGGGTTGGGGTTAGAGAACGAAAACTGAGGGGCCAATGAAGGTGGAGGTTCGGGGAAATCCCCTTGTAACCCTCCACCCTGTTTCGGGGGGCATCTGCAATCGCGAGCCCAATGCCCTTTCCTTCCGCAATTTCTACACTCATCTTGGGAGCGGTCTCGTTGGGGCCACTGTTCTCTCCCTCTTCCTCGTCCTCGTCCCCCAAACCCTCCTCTATTATTCTGTGCTTGTCCTCTCCCCTTTTGCTGATAGTACTGACCTGCTGTTTTAGCCTTATTTTCCTTATAGGTGAATAGTCCCTCCCTATCCATGTTGGCCAAGACTGTAATTGTTTCCTTCCAACTTTTTCCTTGCCAGTTGCGGCAACATACAATTTAACAAGGTTTGCACTGCCAAAGGTTCATTTTAATCCATTGGTATTCCTGCATGCTCGTCCCAACTATTTTTCCATCTGCCTGCAAAATCTATTATTGATTCTTCTGCTTTCTGCAGACAGCGCGTGACTTCCCCTATATCTCCATGCTTTTTAGCTCCCTTTAGTATGGCATCCTTGCCCCTGTGTTGCAACCAATGTTCCCGGGACTCA
The DNA here is from genome assembly GCF_044704955.1 of Pristiophorus japonicus. Classification (NCBI taxonomy): domain Eukaryota; kingdom Metazoa; phylum Chordata; class Chondrichthyes; family Pristiophoridae; genus Pristiophorus; species Pristiophorus japonicus. The sequence continues at coordinate 135,715,871 of NC_091990.1, read as the reverse complement.
TTTCCTTCTTCCTCATTATCTTCCCGCCAATCTCCGTTTTCGCCGGCGGGTATAGGGAACATATCTTTTACCCCCGGCCAAGAGGACCCATATGCTGCCTGCAGTAATAATTTCACATCTCCGGGGAGGGGGTTATAAATGGTACAGGTTTGCTCAAGCCAATTGTGAAAGGCTACTGGCTTCTTAACAGAATTAGGAGCGGCTGATATCATATCCCGAGCTTCCCCCGGTGTCCAGGGCTTTAGGACAGCCGTTGTTCCGATCATTACACGGGGGGCTTGCACCGTGGGGGTAGTGGTGGAATCAGCCTGTCTTACAGTTGCCCTGGTATTCATTCCTGGGCCAGGGATTGTGCCATCATCCTCGACTCCTCCCCCCGCTCCCCCCCCACCCCGTCTCCATTTTCACCTTCTAGTGGGTTTTGTGGATGGACTCGTCGCCTAGAGGCCTGATCCAGCTGAGCGGCCACTGTTTCTATAATCTCCTGCCAATCATCCGGTTTGGTGGTTGGAAGACGGGGATATAAGCCGACAGGGGAAGCGGTCATAACCCGGGCACTCGGGGGGCTGTAAGAGGGAGGGGGCTTCTCCTTACCCTCCTCCTCTTTCTTTTTATTTTTAGGGGGCTGGTGCCTCTTTGCCACCTCTGTCCATTTTTTAAAACAATTCTCCATATAATCTTTATCCCAAGTGGGGTCCCCCGCCCCATCTTTGGTGGTCTGTCTCCATTCCTCAATTAAGGACAATTTAAAACTTCCTCCATATGGCCAATCCCCATCAGACCAACCGTACAAATCGCTACTAAACGTTACCGCGTATCTGTCGTCTCCTGTTTCTTTAATTACAGTGTCCGCCGGCGAGCCGGGCGGCACAATAGGATCTCCTACCTTCTCTCGTTGCTTTGCTACCTTACTGATTCTTTTCTCAGTCTTAGGATGTACTTTCATTCTTTCAGTTGAGAGGTCACCTTTCTTTCCTTTTCTAGGAGCTGGGCGCGAGCGCCCTGCTCGACTAGAGCCGTTTCCCATTCTTCCGGGTGCAACGTCTCGCGATCTTTTCTGAAATGAGAGTTAGGACAATCCTACAAAATATACAATAATTTACAAAGCGCTCACCGGTGTTCTCTTTTCCGCTCAGCTCGGGATCTCCTTTTGCCTTTTTGTTATTTTAACTTCTTTGCGGTAGCTACCTTAAATTATGCCTCACCCTCCAGGGGATCTCGGCGGCTCGTCCCCCTTCTATTAGTTAGGACGGCCTGGGCACCTTCCTCCTTTCAGCTAGGAAGGTCCTTAAAATTCCTCTTTTTCTCTTAGAAGTTAATTTTAGTTCTTTTGGATCTCGTTTTTAGAGATCTTGCCGACTACGCCAGAATCTGTCGAGGAAATTTCTAAGTTAAATTAACTCAGGCGGAGGCTTTCAGAGTCGTGCTTCGAGAGAATTTTATTTAAAAAAGCAAGATATCTCGGAGAGTCTGCTTGGACCGTACCAAGGCAGAAAAACTCTCCTGAACAAGCAAATTGTCCCTACCTTTATACAGAAATAGAATACAGAAATAGAAAAGGAATCTTATTCATTAGTTCCGTGAGTACAAAGGTCATCTCGGGAAGCACACACTCTATCTGTCCTTGCATAGTTTCTCCCTGTTCACAGTCTGATAAGCAGAATATCAGGAGACTCCCTTTTAATACCGGATAGTCATTTAATTACATTTCTAAGTTTCAAGGCTAAAAAGTGTGGGTGTTGTTCTAGTCCTATTATTTCTTCAAATATAGCAAAAACAAAATTTAACCCTTCCCTTTACCATAAGCCATAGATTCATAGATTCTTTCTTCCACAGCCTATGATGATTGCAAGTATATCCTTCCTTTGCTAAGGAGACTAAGGACTAGAATTTCCCCTAGGATCGCTCTTTTAACGCCTAGTTACTGCCCAGTTACCCCCTGTTTTGGTCAAAAATGTAAATTACCGCCCTGTATCACCGTTTCACCTCCCGATTATCGTCGGCGGTAATTTCGGCCTACGATTACCGCCGTCGTTGCTGCAAATCGCCCGCTCACATTTGCTGCCCAGAAATCACCCAAAATTGCTCCCCAACACTAATTTCCACCAAAAAGTATTTTTTAAGGCCCACTACCGCCCGTTATCACTCCAATCACAACCGTCCATTTTTAAAGTACCTACCTGAATTGGCCCAGCATTATGCACGATTAAGTATTGGCAGCTGGGATACAAACTTCATTCAGAGTGAAGATTTCTACTTTTCACCATCACAACAGGCTGGCTGATCACTCCAGCTGTTCCATCTTCTCCAAAGAAGGAAGAAGGGAACGGAAGGAAGAAAATAACAGAATGAGCAGAACGGAGCAGACCAGAAGGACATATAGATTGTGCTAACCAAACTGGTAGCAATACGGTGGAGGAGAATTTCTTGGAGTGTATTAGGGATGGTTTTCTAGACCAATATCATCATAGGCAGTCCCTCGAACCGAGGATGACTTGCTTCCACGTCAAAAAGTTCACAGGCGTTTCAATGATGGACCTAAAATTCCAGGTCCAAACTAAATCTTGAAGGGTGGAAGATGCCTGTGCTTGGATTTTTTAACGTGTGGTGACCGTTGCACACCAGCCACCACACGGGCTTGGCAGAGCTAGGTCTTGGTCCATTAGCAAGGATTAACCAAGACAACTGGAGACCTGCTCTGCTGCACGGACCTAGTGTGCACACATATCGCAGTGTTGGCTGGCCCGTGCTGCCCCTGGGCCCTCGCCTCTTCTGGGCTCCGAACTTGCGCCTCTCCTGGGCCCCAATCACGTTGGGTCCGCACGTATGCAGTAAGTGGCCCCTGGCCTGCGAAAGACCATCGGAGCAGGCCGGGGAGCGGAAAGAACAGCGTGGCAGCATACCACTCCAGGGAGCAGCACGTGCTGGAGCAGGAGAGCAACGGCAGTGAAGAGTGACGTCATCAAGGTCCAGGTCGGTGATTGGAGCGTGGGCAGGTACTGCAGGAGTGGCGAGGTCGGGGCGAAGGAGCGGCGAGGTTGGGGCGAAGGAGCGGTGAGGTCAGGGCGAAGGAGTGGCGAGAGACTGTAGACCAATATGTCGAGGAACCAACTAGCGGGCTGGCCATCCTAGACTGGGTGACGTGTAATGAGAAAGGACTAATTAACAATCTTGTTGTGCGAGGCCCCTTGGGGAAGAGTGACCATAATATGGTAGAATTCTTTATTAAGATGGAGAGTGACACAATTAATTCAGAGATTGGATCCTGAACTTAAGGAAAGGTAACTTTGATGGTATGAGAGTGAATTGGCTAGAATAGACTGGCAAATGATACTTAAAGGGTTGACGGTGGCTAGGCAATGGCAAACATTTAAAGATCACATGGATGAACTTCAACAATTGTACATCCCTGTCTGGAGTAAAAATAAAACGGGGAAGGTGGCTCAACCGTGGCTAACAAGGAAAATTAGGGATAGTATTGTAAGGTTCGAAAATCCACGGCCGCATTTTCTTTTGGAACACCCTAAGGACAACAAAATTAAGATGGGATCGTCCTATACATTTTAAATGAACATTTTTGGTCAAGTAAAATCCTCAGACCAGGCAGGCTGGGAAACGTGTGGACGGATACAGACATTGTGGAGTCTGGCTCACAAGCGAGACAGAGGCACTGGCCAATGGGGGAAAAGTGCATTCTGGCAGGCCAATCAGGGGTCGAGTCGGGCCTGAAGCGGGGAAGTCCTCAACCAATGGGGACTACCCGGCCCAGTTCGAAAATATGACTCACCCCTAATCAAATTATGAATGTGGACAATCATCTACCTAATTAATATGGACAGTGGACAATAGTCCTGAGATCACTGCGGTGATGGCCCATCAAAGGGGAGGCCGAAACCAATTGACTCCCAGGACTGTTACAATGGACCAGCAGACTTTGAGACACCAATGTGCACTGAAACAATAACCCTGTCCTCACACCTACCTGTACCTATGACATCTTCTGATTAAATATTCAAAGCTATCTCCCCACCCAAACTTACACAATGAACCACCAACTGAGTTTGAGCGCAAAAAGGCCAGAACTAAATTGGGTACAAATGTAGGATCTACGGAACCACCGGAGAGAAGCAGCTGGAGCAGTAGGAGAAGGAGCCGAGGGGCAGTAGCAGTCACAGACAGACAGAAACCGAGAGAGAACGGAGACGGACTGTTACCGGCTGAGAAACCAACCATCGAACGGGCCCTGGACTCGACTTGTGTGCAGAATATACAACCCAACTACCGAGAGGCCCAACATCATCTCAAGAAGCCGAGCCGCACACCGAACAACATTCCGAGGCCAACCAGCTGAAGAACCGGAGACTGAAGTAACTGGGAGAGACACTCCAGCTACACCCGTAAACCAACCATCCTAAGGTTAAATAAATAACTGTCAAAAGGGATCGTAAGTATTATCCTGGGGTTTCTTTTCCCAACTGTCAGCCTAGGTCAGTCAGGTAAAAAGGTGGGTGGGGGTGGTGTTGGAACTGTCTTGTAAAGATAAAATTGTGTAAGGTTTTCGTTGTGTCCGTTTCTTCCCATAGATTTTCATAGTTTATAAGTGTGTGTCAGATCTGTGTTTTGATGAAGTTTGACCTTGTTGGAAACTTACCGTGGTTAATAAATTGGACTTACCCATTTTTTTCGTTCCAAGTACCACTTGTCTCTGAGTGTTTTGTTTTCCCTTGTGGAAGCTCATAATCCACCAAAATTCTGAGGTTAGAACCAGAAAGGGGTGCTAGGGTGCTTCAAAACCACCAGTTTAGTGGTCAGCGAGCCATAAGCTGCTGGACCGTCCCTTAGAAAGGACAGAGAGGCCCAATACACCAACAGCCACCAAAGACCCCCATAACTGGGCAGAGCAAACCCCCCCTACAATGTTAAATCCCTAATTTAAATTGGCCAAAAAATGCAGCAAACCTGAGGACTGGGAGAAATTTAGAATTCAGCAGAGGAGGACAAAGGGTTTAATTCGAAGGGGGAAAACAGAGTATGAGAGGTAGCTTGCTGGCAACATAAAAACTGACTGCAAATGATTCTATAGATATGTGAAGAGAAAAAGATTAGTGAAGACAAACATAGGTCTCTTGCAGTCAGAATCAGGTGAATTTATAATGGGGAACAAAGAAATGGCAGACCAATTGAACAAATATTTTGGTTCTGTCTTCCCGAAGGAAGACACAAATAACCTTCCGGAAATACTAGGGGACCGAAGGTCTAGTGAAAAGGAGGAACTGAAGGAAATCCTTATTAGTAGGAAATTGTGTTAGGGAAATTGATGGGATTGAAGTCTGATAAATCCCCAGGGTTTGATAGTCTGCATCCCAGAGTACTTAAGGAAGTGGCCCTAGAAATAGTGGATGCATTGCTGATCATTTTCCAACAGTCTATCGACTCTGGATCAGTTCCTATGGACTAAAGGGTAGCTAATGTAACACTACTTTTTAAAAAAGGAGGGAGAGAGAAAACAGGGAATTATAGACTGGTTAGCCTGACATCAGTAGTGGGGAAAATATTGGAATCAATTATTAAAGATGAAATAGCAGCGCATTTGGAAAGCAGTGACAGGATCGGTCCAAGTCAGCATCGATTTATGAAAGGGAAATCATGCTTGAAAAATCTTCTAGAATTTTTTGAGGATATAACTAGTAGAGTGGACAATGGAGAACCAGTGGATGTAGTGTATTTGGACTTTCAAAAGGCTTTTGACAAGGTCCCACACAAGAGATTGGTGTGAAAAAAGTATTGGAGGTAATGTATTGACGTGGATAGAGAATTGGTTAGGAGACAGGAAGCAGAGAGTCAGGATAAACAGGTCCTTTTCAGAATGGCAGGCAGTGACTAGTGGGGTGCCGCAGGGCTCAGTGTTGGGACCCCAGCTATTTACAATATACATCAATGATTTAGATGAAGGAATTGAGTGTAATATCTCCAAGTTTGCAGATGACACTAAGCTGGGTGGCGGTGTGAGCTGTGAGGAGGATGCTAAGAGGCTGCAGGGTGACTTGGACAGGTTAGGTGAGTGGGCAAATGCATGGCAGATGCAGTATAATGTAGATAAATGTGAGGTTATCCACTTTGGGGGCAAAAACATGAAGGCAGAATATTATCTGAATGGCGGCAGATTAGGAAAAGGAGAGCTGCAACGAGACCTGGGTGTCATGGTACATCAGTCATTGACAGTTGGCATGCAGGTACAGCAGGCGGTGAAGAAGGCAAATGGCATGTTGGCCTTCAAATAGCTAGAGGATTTGAGTATAGGTGCAGGGAGGTCTTACTGCAGTTGTACAGGGCCTTGGTGAGGCCTCACCTGGAATATTGTGTTCAGTTTTGGTCTCCTAATCTGAGGAAGGACGTTCTTGCTATTGAGGGAGTGCAGCGAAGGTTCACCAGACTGATTCCCGGGATGGCAGGACTGACATACGAGGAGAGACTGGATCGACTGGGCCTGTATTCACTGGAGTTTAGAAGAATGAGAGGGGATCTCATAGAAACATATAAAATTCTGACGGGACTGTACAGGTTCCCGATGTTGGGGAAATCCAGAAACAGGGGTCACAGTCTAAGGATAAGGGGTGAACCATTTAGGACTGAGATGAGGAGAAACTTCTTCACTCAGAGAGTTATTAACCTATGGAATTCTCTACCACAGAGAGTTGTTGATGCCAGTTTGTTAGATATATTCAGGAGGAAGTTAGATATGGCCCTTACAGCTAAAGGGATCAAGGGGTATGGAGAAAAAGCAGGAAAGTGGTACTGAGGTGAATGATCAGCCATGATCTTATTGAATGGTGGTGCAGGCTTGAAGGGTCGAATGGCCTACTCCTGCACCAATTTTCTATGTTTCTATGTTTCTATGAGAAAGAGGGAACATCGGAGAGGAACAACCGGTCACGGAACCAACGACCACGAGCCTACAATCGACGATAACAGCAACTAACTGAACGGGTGATTGTATATCTTCGGTCAATTCTCTCAGAAGTCTTGTTCTGTAATTTTTAGCTTGCATAATAAAACTAACAGTTGGGTTAAGCCTAAATTTTGCGTACGTGTAGTTCTTTCCTGTAATTCCCGAGGTCTACGAATCAAGGTAGAGTGTAAAACGAACACCCTACAGCCCAAACATCTCCACCTTGGTGGGGCTAGTGGCCCGAACAGCTCCTCGGTGGCGACCCCCCTTTCTGATGTTCCGAAATCTGGAAATACCCGAACGTGGGCTCGGGTGTTTCAGGATTCGTGACGTCAGAAAGACGATCCAAAGTCCAGAAAAACGCAGAATCCGGAATGACCTCGGTCCCGAGGGTTCGGATCCTGGATGCTCAAGTCCTCTTGTAATAAAGGCCAACATACCATTTGCTTTCTTAATTGCTTACTGTACCTGCATGTTAACTTTCAGTGATTCGTGTACAAGACACCCAGGTCCCTCTGAACATTTCTCAATCTCTCACCATTTAAAAAATACTCTGCTTTTCTAATTTTCCTTCCATAGTGGATAACTTCACATTTCTCCACAGTATTGAATGGCGGTGCAGGCTCGAGGGGCCAAATGGCCTACTCCTGCTCCTATTTCTTATGTTCTTATATTCCATGTGTCATGTTCTTGCCAATTCACTTAGCTTGTCTATAACCCCTTGAAATCTCTTTGCATCCTCCTCACAACTTACATTCCCATTTAGCTTTGTATCATCAGCAAACATGAATATATTACATTATAAGTGGCAAGTTGAATACAAAATTGGCTCAGAGGCAGGAAGCAAAGGGCAATGGTTGATGGGTATTTTTGTGACTGGAAGGCTGTTTCCAGTGGGGTTCCACAGTGCTCGGTATTAGGTCCCTTGCTTTTTGTGGTATATATTAACGATTTAGACTTGAATGTAGGGGGTATGATTAAGAAGTTTGCAGGTGATACTAAAATCGGCTGTGTGGTTGATAATGAAGAAGAAAGCTGTAGGCTGCAGGAAGATATCAATGAACTGGTCAGGTGGACAGAACAGTGGCAAATGGAATTCAATCAGGAGAATTGTGAGGTAATTCATTTGGGGAAGGTTAACAAGGCAAGAGAATACACATTAAATGGTAGGACACTCAAAAGTGTAGAGGATCAATGGGACCTTGACGTACATGTCCACAGATCCCTGAAGGTAGCAGGCCAGGTAGATAAGGTGGTTAAGAAGGCATACGGAATACTTGCCTTTATTAGCCGGGGCAAGAAAACAAGAGCAGGGAGGTTATGCTTGAAATGTATGAAATACTAGTTAGGCCACAGCTGGAGCATTGCGTGCAGTTCTGGTCACCATATTATAGGAAAGATGTGATTGCTCTAGAGAGGGTACAGAGGAGATTTACGAGAATGTTGCCTGGACTGGAGAATTTTAGCTATGAGGAAAGATTGGATAGGATGGGGTTTGTTTTTTTTGGAACAGTGGAGACTGAGGGGAAACGTTATTGAGTCGTATAAAATTATGAGGGGCCTAGATAGAGTAGATAGGAAGGACCTATTTCCCTTAGCAGTGTGGTCAACAACCAGGGGATGTAGATTTAAAGTAATTGGTAGGAGGTTTAGAGGGGATGTGAGGGGAAATTTCTTCACCCAGAGAGTGGTAGGCTGTGGAACTCACTGCCTGAAAGGGTGGTAGAGGCAGAAACCCTCACCACGTTTAGAAAGTACTTGGATGTGCACTTGAAGTGCCGTAACCTACAGGGCTACGGACCAAGAGCTGGAAAGTGGGATTAGGCTGGATAGCTCTTTGTTGGCCGGTGAGAACAAGATGGGCCGAAATGGCCTCCTTCCGTGCTGTAAATTTCTTTGGGCTAGACTTTCCACTAGGGAGCCATCGCCCCAAAAAATGGGCCTTGTTCCAGCGATGTAGGACGTCTCAACCTTACTGATCGCTGGTACAAGGCCCATTTTTTTTTTGTGCGATTTTCCACTCGGCCTTAGGCCGGCAATGTGCAATGGGCGATATGATTTTCGGCAAAGTCGCATTCGCCCACCAAAAGAGGAAGTCAGAAAGCTTCCCAAGCAACGGGCTTCCGAGCATGTGTGGGATGTCAGGGGAGGTCAGGGGCCATCCACACATGTGCAGAAGGCATAGGGAGGGGCAGAGCGAGAGAGAGAGGATAGGGAGCGTGGAGGAAGGCAGAGACAGAGAGGAGAGAGCAGTGAGCATTGTTCATTGTATGTTAGATTGTTTAAAATGTTCGTTCCTAGTTGGAGGGGTGGGGGTGGTGTGGGGAGGAGGGTGTTTGAAAATAATTCTGTTTGCAATAAATTTTGTTAATGATTTAATAATTGTTCTGCATTCTCTGATAAGATTAGTTAACTTAGGCATTTTGAATAAGTTAACATCTTTATTCTCTTGTAATAACATTACTTAAGCATTAATGCAAATACTGTGCTACAAAGGACAGGCCAGTGCAGGCAAGGCTAAAATGTAACTCAACGTAACTCAACGCAAATGCAACTTTTGTATAAATGTAATTGTTAATCTAAATGTAAATGTGACGATCCCCAATGTAAGTTCATGCAAAGCATTCCTTTATCAGATGCTGACGCAACAGCTTTGCAGCCGCGTAACTCCCACAGGGTACTGTCCTTCTGGGGGGGGGGTGGTAGGACCATGGCTACATCACCAGGCTGGTCCTCCCCGAGGTCCTCATCAGCCTCCTCTTCCTCCTGCTCCTCCTCTCCTCCGCCTCTTGCTCCTCGCCGGCTGACTCTTCCGTCTCCCCTCTTTCTGGAGGTGGACCTACAGCCCCATCTGGCATTAGTTGTCCTCTCCTTATAGCTAGGTTATGCAGCATGCAACACACCACAATAAACTCAGCGATTTGGTCCGGGTGGTACTGTAGGCTGCCACCAGAGTGGTCCAGGCATCTGAAGCGCTGCTTTAGGACTCCAATTGTCTTTTCGACGATGTTGCGTGTCGCTATGTGACTTTCATTGTAATGTTTCTCTGCTTCAGTGACAGGATTACGCAGTGGGGTCATCAGCCAACTGGCAAGGCCACATCCCTTATCCCCCAGCATCCAACCGTGACCTTCTGGCTGATTGAGAAACAGATCAGGGATAGCACTCTCACGTAGGATGTGCGTATCATGGATGCTGCCAGGAAATGTAGCATTTACTGTCATGATTATTTGTTTGTGGTCGACAGCAAGCTGCACATTTAGGGCGTGGAATCCCTTTCTGTTATGAAACACCTCCGCATTCTTTAAGGGGGCTTTCAGAGCGATGTGCGTGCAGTCTATTGCTCCCTGCATCTTGTGAAATTTTCTATTCTGGAGAAACCCAAAGCCCTCCCGGTCTGTGCCTCCTGGTCATAGGGAAGCTTATAAAGTCCATCCTGCGAGCGTAAAGGGCTTCAGTCACCTGCCAAATACATCAGTGTGTGGCGTGCTGAGAGATATGACAGATGTCGCCAGCTGAAGCCTCAAAAGATCCCGAAGCATAGAAGGCTAAGGCTGCAGTAACCTTCACTCAATGGACAGTGCAGTTCTGATGGTGCTGGAAGGCTAAAGATCCCCCTTGATGAGCTGGCAAATCTCATCGATGACCTCCTTCCGGAAGCGCAGCCTCCTTAGACATGCATTTTCAGACAAGTTGAGATAAGATTGCGTTTCTTTGTACCTTCGTTGGCTGTACGCTCACCTCTGCTGTCTCCTCTGTCTCTGTCTATGCATTTCTCTGCCACTTCTTCGATTGATCCTTTCAGAAACCAGCTTGTGAGTAGTTACGAGTAATGGCGCAGAAAGCATAGGCCCCCTTCACTTTAAATAATTATTTTCACTAGGTATAAATGAACATTTTACTAAAAAATGCTTAATCCACTAGGCTACTATTAAGAAAATTAAATATAATTAAAAATCTGAGTAGATCTATCTATACAGGACCCATAAATCACTCACAACCATCTAAGCATGATTTTTTGGCAGTCTCCCCCGATCTTCAAAATGGTGCCCATAGTGCCCATTTACTTCTGTAAAGCCCGGGAAAAGCAACTATTTCACAGGATTTTGAAATAGGTGGCTATAGAGATAGTGGATGCATTAGTTGTCATCTTCCAAAATTCCATAGATTCTAAAATGGTTCCCACGGATTGGATGGTAGCAAATGTAACCCCACTATTTAAGAAAGGAACGAGAGAGAAAATGGGGAACTACAGACCAGTTAGCCTGACATCAGTAGTACAGAAAATGCTAGAATCTATTATTAAGGATGTCGTGACAGGGCACTTAAAAAATAATAATCGGATTGGGCAGTCTACGTGGATTTATGAAAGGGAAATCATCTTTGACGAATCTGTTAGCGTTTCTGAGGTTGTGACGACAGAATGTATAAGGGAGAAGCAGTGTATATGGTGTATTTGGATTTTCAGAAGGCATTCAATAAAGTGCCACAGAAGAGGTTATTAAACAAAATTAGTGCTCATGGTATTGTGGGTAATATACTAGCATCGATTGAGGATTGGATAATGGGCAGAAAACGGAGAGTAGGAATAAATGGGTCATTTTCGGGTTGACAGGATGTAACTAGTGGGGTACTGCAAGGATCAGTGCTTAGGCCACAGCTATTCACAATCTATATCAATGATCTGGATGAGGGGACCAAAGCATAGAATCGATTCTACTTTCTACTTCACATCGCCCATCTATGGCCCATTTATCACCCAAAACAAACCTCTATCGCCCATTTTGAGGAAAAAGTGGAAAGTAGGCCAGAAATATCGCCGGAAAAATAAGCCCCCAAGTTTTGGCTCACTTTGCCGAACTCATCACCGAGCTGATTGCCCACGCATGGCCCATTCCAACTTTCTGCACATTGCCATCACAATGTGCAAAAAGTTGGAATGGGCCATGCGTGGGCTGATTTAAGGCCGAAAATATTTAAGGCCATCAGGTCCAGAGGATTTATCGGCTTTCAGTCCCATTAATTTTTCCCGTACTTTTTTTTACTAATACTAATTTCTTTCAGTTCCTCATTCTCGCTAGACCCTTGCTTCTAAATTATTTGCTGGAGATTTTTTGCATCTTCTTCCATGAAGACGGACACAAAGGGGCGAAATTGGGCTCTTGTATGCCTGCCTTTAGCGCGCGGGGGCTCTAAAGGGGCACAAATGGGTTTTTGCCCGGTCGCAGCGAGAATCACCCCCCGCAAAATTGGGCATGTGTTTTGCGGAGGTGCTAAGCCGCTTCTGCCATTAGCGCCCCACTCGTCTATGCCCGGCAATGATGACATCATTGGCTGCGCAGCGCCCCGTTACCGCCCCAGAAGAGAAATTCGACCGTGCCCACTCACTTATCGCCTGCCGCTCACAATTTCAGCTTCAGCTGTCGAGTGCAGTTGGGAGTTGGCTGGAGGAGCGCTATTTAAGGCGACATCATTACAAACAATTTTTGTTGGCCATTAATCTTTGCAGCTTGCTACCACATAGGCAGTTGGCAGTTGGACAGATTTGAGTAATTTTCACTTTAAGGACTGTTCTGCCTCTTAATTATTCATTTGTTTCATTGAGGGAAGATTTGAAATGACAACATTTATATTGTTTCATGGGGGCTGTGTTGGCACTCGACCTCCTGCTCTGACGCCATCATCGGAGGCAACTTAGGCAGGGAAAAAGGAAGGAAGAAAGGCAGGGAAAAAGGAAGGGAGAAAGACAGGGAGAAAGAGATGGAGAAAGACACGGAGAAAGACAGGGAGAAAGAAATGTGGCCATGGGGAGAAGGCCTAACAGGGCTGGCAACAAGAGACATTACCCTCTCAGTGTATTCTAGCAGCAGTTCTCCTACATTAATTTCACTGAGGAACAGTGTGTTCCAAGGCTGCACTTTAGTAAGGACGTGGTCACTGAGCTCTGCCACCTACTGCAGCCACATCACAAGCCTCAGTAGCAGTCAAGGTCACCAATGGGCTCAATTTCTATGCTAATGGATCCTTCCGGGGTGCGACAGGAGACATGTCCAACATCTCCCAGTTTGCCATCCATCGCTCCATCTGCGAGGTCACAGATGTAATGTACAGAAGGAGGAGGGACTACATTTCCTTCCTCATGACCAGAGAGAAACAGCGTGAGCATGCATGTGGCTTCTTCAGGATAGCGGGCTTTCCCATGGTGCAGGGCGCCATTGACTGCACTGCATAACAATCCTGAGGTATTCTGTAACTGCAAAATCTACCACTCACTGAATGTGCAGTTAGTGTGTGACCACACACGCAGAATCCTCAATGCCCGCTGTCCTGGCAGCAGACACAATGCCTTCATCCTGTGCTAGACTGGTGTGTCAAATCTCTTCCAGCCACCACATCAAGCTTTTGGCTAGCTCCTGGGAAACAAGGGCTATCTGCTCTCCACTTGGCTCAGGACTCCCCTGTACAACTCCAACACTCCTGCTCAGCTCTCATACAATGAGAGCTATGCTGCCACCAGGAAAATCATTGAGCAGACCATCGGAGTGCTGAAGCAATGGTTCTGCTGCCATGACCGCTCGGGAGGGGTCCTGCAGTACTCGCCTGAGCAGGTACTGTTCGTCATCGTCTGCTCCATGCTGCACAACCTGGCCATCATGAGGGCACAACCATTGCCACTAGGCATAACCGCACCACCTTCGGATAGTGATATCTTCTTATGACATCACTAACAGAAGCACACACACAGAAACTGTCATCATGTGATTTTTCCACATGACCCTTTATTAATAAATCAGTAGTTGCAGTACATCAGCAGTCATTAGATGGAGCTTTCTATTACAGTTCTTCCTCCTTTTTGAATAAGTATTCATAACAAAATAATCATTATACATAACTTGCATATTTATATACAACAAAAGATAGGGGCTTATTTTTCGATAATTACAAATCTAACTTAACCACTGGTTTTCTGTTTTGAATAGGATACCTTCTTTCTTGAACAGAATTTTCCAATCTTGTTTTAGGACTTAGACTCATTCTAAGCTGAGCCTGAGGAGAGTTTTTCTCCAAGGGCAACCCTTGATCTACCTTTTGTCTCTCTACAACTTCAGACTGTTTGTCTGCCTGACTCGGACTCAGACTTAAATTCTGATTTTCTCTTGGACTAGTTTATAGTCCATCTGCTGTAGATTTTCTACTGCTACTCTACTTGTAACAAGACTAGCTGACTCATCAGCAATAATTGAATCTTTCCAACTTTCAACTCCTTCCACATCATCAAAGTAAACAAACCTAACCTTTCCATGATTAAATATTTTGACCAAATATGTGCGAGGGCTACATATCTTCACTATACTTCCTGGTAACCACTTTAACCATTTATGGTGATGGTTCTTCACTCTAACCTTCTGATTTAATTACACATTTCTCTCTCTGACTCTACCTCTATCATGACTCTCTTTCTGTCTTAATTTTTTCTCTTCTATTGACTGTGCCAAGTTTGGCTTTAACAATGAGAGCCTGGTTTGTGGTTGTCGTTTGAGAAACAACTTTGCTGGTGTTAACATAAGAACATAAGGAATAGGAGCAGCAGTAGGCCATAAGGCCCCTTGAGCCTGCTCCGCCATTTAATAAGATCATGGCTGATCCGATCAAGGACTCAGGTCCACTTCCCTGTCCATTCCCTGTAACTCCTCATTCCCTTATTGGTTAAGAAACTGTCTATCTCTGTCTTAAATTTATTCAATGACCCGGCTTCCACAGCTCTCTGAGGCAGCGAATTCCACAGATTTACAACCCTCTGAGAGAAGAAATTGCTCCTCATCTCAGTTTTAAATGGGCAGCCCCTTTTTCTAACATTATGGCCCCTAGTTCTAGTCGCCCCTATCAGTGGAAATATCCTCACTGTATCCACCTTGTCAAGCCCCCTCATAATCTTATACGTTTCAAATAGATCACCTCTCATTCTTCTGAATTCCAATGAGTAGAGGCCCAACCTACTCAACCTTTCCTCATAAGTCAACCCCCTCATCTCTGGAATCAACCTAGTGAACCTTCTCTGCCTCCAAAGCAATTATATCCTTTCTTAAATATGGAAACCAAAACTGTATGCAGTATTCCAGGTGTGGCCTCATCAATACCCTATATAATTGTAGCAAGACTTCCCTGTTTTTATATTCCGTCCCCTTTGCAAGATTCCATTGGCCTTCCTGATCACTTGCTTGTATCTGCATAATAACCTTTTGTGTTTCATGCACCAGGACCCCCAGGTCCCTCTGTACTGCAGCACTTTGCAATTTTTCTCCCTTTAAATAATAACTTGCTCTTCGATGTTTTTCTGCCAAAGTGCATAATCTTACACTTTCCAACATTATACTCCATCTGCCAAATATTTGCCCACTCACTTAGCCTGTCTATGTCCTTTTGTAGGTTTTATGTGTCCTCTTCACTCATTGCTTTTCCTCCCATCTTTGTATCGTCAGCAAACTTGGCTACGTTACACTCGATCCCTTGATCCAAGTCATTAATATAGATTGTAAATAGTTCGGGTCCCTCCCAGCACTGATCCCTACAGCACCCCACTAGTTACTGATTGCCAACCCGAGAATGAATCATTTATCCTGATTCTCTGTTTTCTGTTAGTTAGCCAATCCTCTATCCATGCTAATATATTACCTCCAACCTCATGAACTTTTATCTTGTGCAGTAATCTTTTATGTGGCACCTTGTCAAATGCCTTCTGGAAGTCCAAATACACCACATCCACTGGTTCCCCTTTATCCACCCAGTTCGTTGCATGCTCAAAGAATTCCAGCTAAGTTACCAAACATGATTTCCTCTTCATAAATCCATGCAGAATCTGCCTGACTGAATTATGCTTTTCCAAATGTCCTGCTACTGCTTTTTTAATAATGGACTCCAACATTTTCCCAACCACAGATGTTAGGCTAACTGGTCCATAGTTTCCTGCTTTTTGTCTGCCTCCTTTTTTAAATAGGGGTGTTATATTTGCAGTTTTCCAATCTGCTGGGACCTCCCCAGATTCCAGGGAATTTTGGTAAATTGCAACCAATGCATCCACTATCCCTGCCACTACTTTTCTTAAGACCCTAGGACCCTAGGGGTATTCAACATTCAGGAAGGATAGAATAAAAGGAAAAGGAGGTGGGGTAGCATTGCTGATTAAAGAGGAGATTAATGCAATAGTTAGGAAAGACATTAGCTTGGATGATGTGGAATCTATATGGGTAGAACTGCAGAACACTAAAGGGCAAAAAACATTAGTGGGAGTTGTGTACAGATCTCCAAACAGTAGTAGTGATGTTGGGGATGGCATCAAACAGGAAATTAGGAGTGCATGCAATAAAGGTGCAGCAGTTATAATGGGTGACTTTAATATGCACATAGATTGGGCTAGCCAAACTGGAAGCAATACGGTGGAGGAGGATTTCCTGGAGTGCATAAGGGATGGTTTTCTAGACCAATATGTCGAGGAACCAACTAGAGGGGAGGCCATCTTAGACTGGGTGTTGTGTAATGAGAGAGGATTAATTAGGAATCTCATTGTGCGAGGCCCCTTGGGGAAGAGTGACCATAATATGGTGGAATTCTGCATTAGGATGGAGAATGAAACAGTTAATTCAGAGACCATGGTCCAGAACTTAAAGAAGGGTAACTTTGAAGGTATGAGGCGTGAATTGGCTAAGATAGATTGGCGAATGATACTTAAGGGGTTGACTGTGGATGGGCAATGGCAGACATTTAGAGACCGCATGGATGAATTACAACAATTGTACATTCCTGTCTGGCGTAAAAATAAAAAAGGGAAGGTGGCTCAACCGTGGTTATCTAGGGAAATCAGGGATAGTATTAAAGCCAAGGAAGTGGCATACAAATTGACCAGAAATAGCAGCGAACCTGGGGACTGGGAGAAATTTAGAACTCAGCAGAGGAGGACAAAGGGTTTGATTAGGGCAGGGAAAATGGATTACGAGAAGAAGCTTGCAGGGAACATTAAGACGGATTGCAAAAGTTTCTATAGGTATGTAAAGAGAAAAAGGTTAGTAAAGACAAACGTAGGTCCCCTGCAGTCAGAATCAGGGGAAGTCATAACGGGGAACAAAGAAATGGCAGACCAATTGAACAAGTACTTTGGTTCAGTATTCACTAAGGAGGACACAAACAAACTTCCGGATATAAAAGGGGTCAGAGGGTCTAGTAAGGAGGAGGAACTGAGGGAAATCTTTATTAGTCAGGAAATTGTGTTGGGGAAATTGATGGGATTGAAGGCCGATAAATCCCCAGGGCCTGATGGACTGCATCCCAGAGTACTTAAGGAGGTGGCCTTGGAAGTAGCGGATGCATTGACAGTCATTTTCCAACATTCCATTGACTCTGGATCAGTTCCTATCGAGTGGAGGGTAGCCAATGTAACCCCACTTTTTAAAAATGGAGGGAGAGAGAAAGCAGGGAATTATAGACCGGTCAGCCTGACCTCAGTAGTGGGTAAAATGATGGAATCAATTATTAAGGATGTCATAGCAGCGCATTTGGAAAATAGTGACATGATAGGTCCAAGTCAGCATGGATTTGTGAAAGGGAAATCATGCTTGACAAATCTTCTGGAATTTTTTGAGGATGTTTCCAGTAGAGTGGACAAAGGAGAACCAGTTGATGTGGTATATTTGGACTTTCAGAAGGCTTTCAACAAGGTCCCACACAGGAGATTAATGTGCAAAGTTAGAGCACATGGGATTGGGGGTAGTGTGCTGACGTGGATTGAGAACTGGTTGTCAGACAGGAAGCAAAGAGTAGGAGTAAATGGGTACTTTTCAGAATGGCAGGCAGTGACTAGTGGGGTACCTCAGGGTTCTGTGCTGGGGCCCCAGCTGTTTACATTGTATATTAATGATTTAGACGAGGGGATTAAATGTAGTATCTCCAAATTTGTGGATGATACTAAGTTGGGTGGCAGTGTGAGCTGCGAGGAGGATGCTATGAGGTTGCAGAGTGACTTGGATAGGTTAGGTGAGTGGGCAAATGCGTGGCAAATGAAGTATAATGTGGATAAATGTGAGGTTATCCACTTTGGTGGTAAAAACAGAGAGACAGACTATTATCTGAATGGTGACAGATTAGGAAAAGGAGAGGTGCAACAAGACCTGGGTGTCATGGTACATCAGTCACTGAAGGTTGGCATGCAGGTACAGCAGGCGGTTAAGAAATCAAATGGAATGTTGGCCTTCATAGCGAGGGGATTTGAGTACAGGGGCAGGGAGGTGTTGCTACAGTTGTACAGGGCCTTGGTGAGGCCACACCTGGAGTATTGTGTACAGTTTTGGTCTCCTAACTTGAGGAAGGACATTCTTGCTATTGAGGGAGTGCAGCGAAGATTCACCAGACTGATTCCCGGAATGGTGGGACTGACCTATCAAGAAAGACTGGATCAACTGGGCTTGTATTCACTGGAGTTCAGAAGAGTGAGAGGGGACCTCATAGAAACGTTTAAAATTCTGACGGGTTTGGACAGGTTGGATGCAGGAAGAATTTTCCCAATGTTGGGGAAGTCCAGAACCAGGGGTCACAGTCTAAGGATAAGGGGTAAGCCATTTAGGACCGAGATGAGGAGAAACTTCTTCACCCAGAGAGTGGTGAACCTGTGGAATTCTCTACCACAGAAAGTAGTTGAGGCCAATTCACTAAATATATTCAAAAGGGAGTTAGATGAAGTCCTTACTACTCGGGGGATCAAGGGGTATGGCGAGAAAGCAGGAAGGGGGTACTGAAGTTTCATGTTCAGCCATGAACTCATTGAATGGCGGTGCAGGCTAGAAGGGCTGAATGGCCTACTCCTGCACCTATTTTCTATGTTTCTATGTTTCTAAGCCATCAGGTCCAGGGATTTATCTGCTTTTAGTCCCAATATCTTACCGAGTGCCAGCTCCTTAGTGATTGTGATTGTGTTAAGTTCCTCCCTTCCTATAGCCCCTTGACTATCCACTGTTGGAATATATTTAGTGTCCTCCAACATAAAGACTCATACAAAATATTTATTCATGTTCCCCATCACTAGTTCCCCAGTTTCGTCCTCTAAGGGACCAACGTTTACTTTAGCCACTCTTTTCCTTTTTATATACCTTTTTATATATCTGATTTTATATTTCGTGCTAGTTTACTTTCATAGTCTATCTTCCCTTTCTTAATCATTTTTTTAGTCATTCTTTGCTGACTTTTAAAAGCTTCCCAATCTTCTGTCCTCCCACTAGTTTTGGCCACTTTGTATGTCCTTGTTTTTAATTGGATACCATCCTATATTTCTTTAGTTAGCCATGAATTGCTATCTTTTCTTTTACACCCTTTCCTTCTCACTGGAATATATTTTTCTTGAGAGTTATGAAATATCTCCTTAAATGTACGCCATTGTTCATCAACCGTCCTACACTTTAATCTATTTTCCCAATCCACTTTTGCCAACTCTGCCCCCATACCTTTGTAGTCTCCTTTATTTAGGCTTAGTACCCTGGTTTGAGATCCAACTTTCTCACCCTCCATCTGAATTTGAAATTCAACCATGCTACGATCACTCATTCCAAGGGGATCCTTTACCAGGAGATTGTTTATTAATCCTGTCTCATTACACAGGACCAGATATAAGATAGTCTGTCCCCTGGTTGGTTCCGTTACATACTGCTCAAGGAACCCCTCCCTTATGCACTCTATGAACTCTTCCTCAAGGTTACCCTGACCAATTTGATTTGTCCAATCAATATGGAGGTTAAATCACCCATGATTATTGCAGTTCCCTTTTTACAAGCCCCCACTATTTCTTGGTTTATACTCCGACCAACAGAGTTGCTACTGTTAGGGAGCCTATAGACTACGCCCACCAGTGACTTTTTCCCCTTATTATTCCTTATCTCCACCCAAACTATTTCAAAATCCTGATCATTTGAGCCGGTATCATTTCTCACTATTGCAGTGATTCTATCCTTTATCAACAGAGCTGCCCCACCTCCTTTTCCTTTCTGTCTGTCCTTCTGAATTGTCAAGTACTCCTGAATGTTTAGTTCCCAGTCTTGGTCACCTTGCAACCACGTCTCTGTTATGGCTACAGATCATACCCATTTGTAACAATTTGTGCCGACAGCTAATTTGTTACGAATGCTGCGTGCATTCAGATAAAGAGCTTTTAAATGTGTTTTCTTACCATTTTCACCTGCTATGGCCCCAGTTTCTGATACACTCTTATGTTTATAGATTCTGTCCCTTCCTGTCATGCCCTGATTTTTGTTTCTCCCAATGCTACCCTGCTCTATTGCCTTCACCTTGTTCTTTGAGCTTTTAGGTTTCTGCTCAACTGAACCCTCCCTCCTACTAATTAGTTTAAAGCTCTCTCTGCAGCCCTAGTTATTCGGTTCGCCAGGACCTTAGCCCCAGCACATTCCAAGTAGAGTCTGTCCCGATGGAACAGCTCCCTCTTAGCCCAGTACCTCAGGAACCAAAACCCATTTCTCGCACACCAGTCTTTGAGCCACGAGTTTAGCTCTCTGATCTTATTTAAGCTATGTAAATTTGCTCATGGCTCAGGTAGTAATCCAGAGAGTATTACCTTTGTGGTTCTGCTTTTTAATTTGGCCCCTAGCTGCTCATACAGGTGCAGCGCCTAAAATGCGGAACCCTCAGGCCCCGAGGCCATTCCAGATTCCAGGCTTTTCCGGACTTTCAGTCATCTTTCTGACGTCACGAATCCGGAAACACCCGAGCCCAGGTTCGGATATTTTCAGATTTCGGAACATCAGAAAGGCGGGGGGGTTTGGGGGGGGAGGGGGCGGGGTGCAGAGGGGAGGTACCTGCCGAGTAGCTGTTTGGGCCTCCAGGGCCCGCCTAGGAGTGGAGGTGTTCAGGCGGGCAGGCCTAGTTGAGGAGGTGTTAGCATCAGACGGGGCCCGACCGAGGAGGTCGTTGGGTGGGGCCCGCCGAGGTGGTGTTCAGGCAGGCAGGCGAGGAGGCCCCGAGGTAAGGGCAGCGGTGGTGGGGACGAGGTGAGCGGCAGTGAGTCGAGAGGCCGGGCAGTGGCGGGGCCCCGAAGTCGGCAGGGTCGTCGGGTCCGGATTCCGGAACATTTTACGGATTGTGGATGACCCTGCCACCGATTGCTCCAGAGTCTGGATTTTGGAACATTCTGGAATCCGGAACTCCGGATTCTGGACGCTGCACCTGTAATCCCTTAGCAGAACCTTTTTGTCTGTCCTGTCTATGTCGTTGGTACCCACGTGGACCACGACAACTGGATCTACCCCCTCCCACTCCAAGCTCCTCTCCAGCCCTGAGGAGATGCCCTTATCCCTGGCACCAGGCAGGCAACACAGCCTTCAGGACTCACGCTCACGGCGTTTTATTTTTAGTTCCACCAATGCCACGGAATTCTAACCTTTAGTAAAACACACACTACTGCTACCAGTGTTCTACCAGTAGCTTTATGAGGAGTATTACGATAAGTAATCAGAAAATTTGCTTATTTGTGGTCCAACTACAACTGCTGTTTTCTTGGATTTGGATCCAACATTTGCTTGATGAGGGCACGTTTTACAATTTGTACTGTGCGCTCTGCTGCACCATTTGAAGCAGGGCGGTATGGTGGAACTTTGGTATATTTCACACCAGTTCTGCTCATGAATAGTGCAAATTCTTCTGAACAATATTGCAGCCCATTATCAGACATAATTTCTTCTGGGAGGCCATATGAACAAAACAATCTTCACAAATTGTCTATTGTTTTACTTGTTATTTTCTGCATCGGAAACACCTCTAGCCACTTTGAATTACTATCAACCACTATGAACAATTGTTGTCCTTCTAGCTCAGCAAAATATACATGTAACCTTTGCCACACCCTGGGAGGCTATTTCCATGGCTGTAATGGTACTGATGGTGGTTTCTTGTTCATTGATTGACATGTTGTACACTGACTGATGATGTACTCTATATCTTTATCAAAACCTGGCCACCATGAGTAACTGCGTGCAAAACTCTTGGTCAAGCATATTTCCAGGTGTTGGTCATGAAGATATCCTAACAATTTGGGATAACTACTCTTGCACCCCACATGATACAATCTTTATCCACTGATAATTCATTCCTATGAACGAAGTATGGATGAATATCATTCTCTGATACCTGGTTTGGCAAGCCATTTGCTATGTAATCATACACTTTTGACATAACTGGGTTACGTTTGGTTGCTCTACCAATTTCTTCAGCTGTGACTGGCAGTTCATCAAAGTATGAAAAATAGAACACTTCTTCTACCTTAGAGTTAATGTTCTCAGATTCTAGTCTTTTGAGTTCTTGCTCAACTTTCTCCTCGAGTGCTTATGGTATGGGACGTGGCTTGCAGTAAACTGGCCTTGCGTCCTTCTGCACTCTGACATTCGCCTTGAAGTCTTGGATCGGATTGCCTGTTTCACGGAACAACTTCGGATACTACTTGATGATGTCATCTTTTGATGCAAATTTCATTTCCACACAAAAATCGAATTCCAATCCAGCTTTAATGATCCCAACCAATTTCTACCTATCAAGGCAGGCTTGTCTCCTGCCACTACTATGAGACGCAAGCTGTGAAACTGATCCTTGTATTTCACTGGTATGGTGATATGTCCTACAACAGGGATTTACTCTCCTGAGTAGCCTCGCTGCCCTATCTTCAATTTCTCCAGTCGAAAATCACTCAACTTGTCGAGATATAGCGATTCCGGTACTATACTCACAGATGCACCAGTGTTGATTTTCATAGATATCCTGGTCCCTGCAACACCTACTTGGATGACAATACTTTGTGAATCACTGTTAGAACCTCCTCGTCCTGTTGCTTCTCTTCAATGCCATGTAGTGAATGGCGATTTCTACTTCTAGCATTGAAAGTCTTCAGTTTACTCTTCAGTCGGCATGCCTTCGCAAGATGCCCAGTTTTCTTGCAGAAGAAACACTCTGCCTTCACATATGGACAGCTTTGAACAATGTGTTGTCCGAGGCACCAATAGCACAACTTCAATGCACTGTTACCTTGGCCAGTTGCTGAGGCCTTGGGCCCAACTGCCTTTTACTTTTAACCTGCAGGCGATTCACCTCAGTTGTCTGATCACTGGAAGTGGCACAAAATTCTCAGGAGTATAGGTCGGCCATATCAATCGACATAGCTACCTGACAAGCTAAATCAAAAGTCAAGTTGGGAATTGTCAACGATTTTCTTCTGATTGCTTCATTTTTCATCCCACAAACAAAGCGGTCACACAATGCTCGATCCTGAAAGTTTCCGAAATGACAGTGAATGGATAGCTTTTTTAAAGCTACAATATACCCACTGATTCCCTCGTCAGTTAATTGATTTTCTTTTCCAAAACGATAACTTTTATCAATTTCCAGGGGCTCAGGACTGTAAGTGCTGAATCTCTGTCAGTGGTGTGTCCTTCGGCTTGATGGGAACAAGCACATTTTTCAGGGCTTCACAAAAAGTCGGGGCCTGCTTCAGTCAGGAAAATAGCCCATTTTCTTTCTAAAACCACCCGGTTATGCTTTTCATCATTGGGGACTTTGATGATACTATCCGCGGTGAAAAAAATGTCTAGCTGCTCCACATATGCTCAGATGTCTCTCGGTCATGATGGAACTCAGCCAAGCACCCCATTATTCCCATAGGCACAGCCATCTGGACTCTGGCATTGTCGATAGGTCAGTCAAGTGTTCTTGTAATTTACCTTGGATTTTCAGCTGTTCTGCAAAACAAAGAACCTCTCAAAGTCTCTCTGTTGGTTGGCAGGAACATCCACCAACAAAAATTTCAGCTAGGGAATCCAGCAATTCTATCCCAGTCGCCAATGTGATATCTTCTTACGACATCACTAACAGAAGCACACACACAAGCTGGCTCTACACAGAAACTGTTATCATGTGACTTTGTCACATGACCCTTTATTAATAAATCAGTAGTTGTAGTACATAAGCATTCCACTAGATAGGGCTCTCTAATATAAGGAGGAGGAGAAGAAGGAACAGGAGGAGGAGCATGAGGAGGAGCAGGAGCAGCAACACCAGCGACAGAGGTGGCAGCCACTCAATCACGATTCTGCAAAGGCGGTCCGTGATCGTCTCATCAGACTTCGGTTCCAGTGAATTCCATCCCACTTCCCAATTCCTCTGGATGTCCCCATCAGTTTGCCCTTCATACCATACCCCAAAAATAAAATGAGAGACAAAAGCAAAGATGAAACATTCCAATAAAAATGTATGTAACAACAATTAACTATCATAATGTATATAAGAATCACTCTTGTGCATTTCCTTTTATCCCCTCTTTGTTTTAACAATTCTAGTGCTCCTCCACGGTGTGTCCTCTGTGGCTCTAGCACGGCTGATGGAAAGCTGGTGGAAGGCTGCTGAGTGTCAGGGCCAAAGACTACAGATGACCTTGCAGGACGCACTAGACCAGCTCTAGGCAACAATGCTGAAAATGAGCAGCAGCAGTTTGAAATTACCTCCTCTTTAAGAGCTGGAATGAGCAAGAAGCAAGGATTGAAGGGTGATCACTGAATGCAAGACAGTTGAAATTGGGTAACTCTCTGGAAAAAACACTCCTGCAGTGTCCTGCTGAGGCCATTAGCGCCTCATTTACCGCTCTCCTTCATGCCTGGGACAAAAACGCCCAATTTTGCAAGCCATTTTGCCGAGTGCTAACTATTCAAAAAGTAAAAAATTAATGCCCCAAATGGGACGCTACCAAATTTTGCTCCTGTACTATTTGTTTAATTTCTCTGCCATTTCCTTATTCCCTATTATAATTTCTCCTGTATCAGTCTGTGAGGGACCACATTTACTTTTTCTAATCTTTTCCTTTTTACATACCAATCTGCTTTTATGTCTCTCGCTAGTTCACTCTCATATTCTACTTTCCCTTTCTTTATCAATTTCTTGGTCCTCCTTTTATGAATTCTAAATTCCTCCCAATCCTCAGCCTTAATGCTCTTTTTAACAAAATTGTAAGCCTCTTCTTTTGATCTAATACTATCTTTAATTAACTCTTGTTAGCCACAGTTGGACCACATTTCCTGTGGGGTTAATAGGCTCTATTTTCCTTTTTGCCCATTTTTGGCGCCCAGGAGGATGTACGGTCGATTTTTTTTGTGCCCGTTTGTGCCGGAAAAAAAAAATCGGGACTTTCACCAAAGAATTAGTTGAATTTGGTGCAACGCTCTCCGAAGTTAGTTTGGGGGGCGGAGCTTCAAGTATGCGCCAAAAACTCCTTGGGTATACCCGAAAAGCTGAAGTTGTCAGGGCAACCAGAGACACTGAAGCAAGCTCCTGTCTTTGATTGATAATGACATTCACACTGAGGGATTAGCGATCATAAGACAACTTTACCAAGACAAGTAGTTGACCACTGCTGTATTCTGTGCTCATTTCTATACCATACAATCCAGCATTTAAAAAGTGAAATCCGCTGGACCCGCTGCAATCCCAAGCCCCCGAAGAACCTCTCCCCGCCACTGGACCCGTTGCAATCCCCGGCCGAATGGCCCTCCCGCTCCAGAACCTCAACTCGCAGGGGCTGTGGGATGGACTTGGGGGGGGGGGGGCGCCATTCGGCCCGGGATTGCAGCGGGTCCAGCTGGGGGGGGGCAGTCCTTTTGGCCTAGGATTACAGCGGGGGAAGCAGTCCTTTAAGCCCGGAAATCTTCTTCCTTTGCTCCAAAATGAGTTTCCTGTGGAAGAAAAAGGTATTTTATTGTGTATTCTTATTGCCTCGCTCCTGTCCTCTTGTGCGCGCGCAGATTCCTTAAGCTAACGTACATTTTTTTTTTGAGGAGCTTTTGTGCAGTGTATGCCCTGCTGGAAAAAATTGTGGACGGCCAAAATCGATTAAGTCCGCAAAAACACCGCCCATCCCATTTTGACTCGTGTCTGCGCCAAAAATTTTCAACTGCCGCACATGATTGGCGCAGGTGTCCAAACATTGGCGAAAGGGGGAAAGTGACTATTTTACCCCAAAAAACGTTTGGACCCCAACAAATGGCACACAATCGTGGCGACAATAGAGCCCTTTGTGTCTTAAAGGAATGTATATTTGTTGTAAATTATGTATTAATTCTTTAAATGCTAGCCATTGCTCGTCTACCATCATATCTTTTAATACAGTTTCCCAATCTATCTTAGCCAACCTGCCCCCTCATACCTACGTAGTTAGCTTTGTTTCAATTTAAGGCGCTAGGTTAGGATGTAATTAAATCACTTTCAAACTTAATATAAAATTCTATCATGTTATGGTTACTCTTCCATAAGGGCCTCTTTACTACAAGATTATTAATTAACCTTTCTCATTGCACAATAGTCGACCTAAAATAGCCTGTTCCCGAGTTGGTTCCTCAACATACTGATCTAGAACACTATCTTGTATACATTCCATGAATTCATCCTCTACACTATTACAGCAAATTTGGTTTGCCCAGTCTATATGTAATTAAAGTCCATGATTACTGTATTACCCTTGTTACAGGCGCCTCTAATTTCCCGATTTATATTCTGCCCTACATTACCACTACTGTTTGGGGGCCTATAAATAACTCCCACCAATGTTTTCAGCCCCTTGCTGTTTCATAGCTCCACCCAAACTGATTCTACTTCTTGATTTTCAGAGCGAAGATCCTTTCTCTCTCCTGTCTTTATCCCATCCTTTTTTTTAAGAGCTACCCCTTCTCCTTTTCCATTTTGCCTATCTCTTCTAAAAGTTAAGTATCCTGGAATATTTAGTTCCCAACCTTGGTCACTTTGTAACCACATCTCCAGAATGACTATTAGATCAAACTTAGTCATTTCTATCTGTGCTATTAATTCACCTATTTTGTTGCAAATGCTTTACACATTCAGATATAGTGCCGTTGGCTTTGACTTTTTTCTATTTTTCCCTGATGTCTCCTTAGTCACTGATGCCCTATTACCTTTGTTACCCTTCCTGACCCACTCTGTTTATTTTTACCCAAAACTGCTCTGTTCCAGAGCCTTGACATTTTTCTTGCTGTTTTTAAATGGACTCAATCCTGAATCCTCACCCACTACCCCCACCCCCCTTCATTTGTGTAATCATCATCATCATCATCATAGGCAGTTCCTCGGAATCGAGGAAGACGCTTCCACTCTTAGCATGAGTTCTTAGGTGGCTGTACAGTCCAATATGAGAACCACAGTCTCTGTCACAGGTGGGACAGACAGTGGTTGAGGGGAAGGGTGGGCAGGGAGCCTGGTTTGCCACATGCTCCTTCCGCTGCCTGCGTTTGATTTCTGCATGCTCTCGGCGACTATACTCGAGGAGCTCAGCGCCGACCCGGATGCACTTCCTCCACTTAGGGCGGTCTTTGGCCAGGGACTCCCAGGTGTCAGTGGGGATGTCGCATTTTATCAGGGAGGCTTTGAGGGTGTCCTTGTAACATTTCCTCTGCCCACCTTTCGTTCGTTTGCCATGGACAAGTTCCGAGTAGAACGCTTGCTTTGGGAGTCTTGTGTCTGGCATGCAAACTATGTGGCTTGCACAGTGGAGCTGATCAAGTGTGGTCAGTGCTTCAATGCTGTGGATGTTGGCCTGGACAAGGACGCTAATGTTGGTGCGTCTGTCCTTCTAGGGGATTTGTAGGATCTTGCGGAGACATCGCTGGTGGTATTTCTCCAGCGACTTGAGGTGTCTCCTGTACATGGTCCATGTCTCTGAGCCATACAGGAGGGTGGGTATTACTACGGCCCTGTAGACCATGAGCTTGGTGACAGTTTTGAGGGCCTGGTCTTCAAACACTCTTTTCCTCAAAGAGTGCACTGAAGGCTGCACTGGCGCACTGGAGGCGGTGTTGGATCTCGTCATCAATGCCTGCTCTTGTTGATAGGAGGCTCCTGAGATAAGGGAAGTGGTCCACGTTGTCCAGGGCAGCACCGTGGATCTTGATGTCTGGGGGGCAGTGTTGTGCGGTGAGGACAGGCTGGTGGAGGACCTTTGTCTTACGGATGTTTAGCTTAAGGCTCATGCTTTCATACGCCTCAGTAAATACAGCGACTATGTCCTGGAATTCAGCCTCTGTACGTGCGCTGATGCAGGTATTGTCCGTATACTGTAGCTCGATGACCGAGGTTGGAGTGGTCTTGGACCTGGCCTGGAAGACAGCGAAGGTTGATAAGCTGCCCACTGGTTCTGTAGTTTAGTTCCACTCCAGCGGGGAACTTGTTGACTGTGAGGTACAGTATGGCAGTGAGGAAGATTGAAAAGAGGGTTGGGGCGATGACGCAGCCCTGCTTGACCCTGGTCCGGATGTGGATTGGGTCTGTGATGGATCCATTGGTAAGGATCATGACCTGCATGTCGTCGTGGAGCAGGCGGAGGATGGTGACGTACTTTTGGGGGCATCCAAAACGGAGGAGGACGCTCTATAGACCCTCGCAGTTGACAGTGTCAAAGGCCTTTGTAAGAAGGCCATGTATAAAGGCTGGCGCTGTTCCCTGCATTTTTCCTGCAGCTGTAGCGCTGCAAAAATCATATCTGTTGTGCCCCGAAGGGGTTGAAATCTGCACTGCAACTCCAGGAGGAGCTCCTCAGCCATGGGGAGAAAGCGATTGAGGAGGACTCTAGCGACGACTTTCCCAGTGGCTGATAGCAGGGAGATTTCTCTGTAGCTGCCGCAGTCGGACTTGTCCCCTTTTTTAAAGACCACGATCACTTCAACTCTAAGCTCTCCCGGCATGCTCTCCTCCCTCCAGATGAGAGAGATGAGGTTGTGTATTTGCGCCAGCAGTGCCTCTCCGTCACACTTCAGTGCCTCAGCAGGGATTCCATCCGCTCCCGTAGTCTTGTTATTTTTTAGCTGTCTTATGGCTTTTTCCACCTCGTGCAGTGTTGGGATCTCACTGAGGTGGTGACGGGTAGCATGCTGCGGAATGGAGTCGAGAACACTCGAGTCAAAGGCAGAGTCTCGATTGAGGAGTTCTTCAAAGTGCTCCTTCCAGCGGGCCCCGACTGCCTCGATGTCCTTGATGAGTGTTTCCCCGTTCTTGGACAGCAGCGGGGTGGGGCCTTGTGTGTTTGGACCATGGATGACCTTGACTGCGATGAAGAATCCTCGCACATCATGGCTGTCGGCCAGCTGCTGTATCTCCTGTGCTTTCTCCATCCACCACCTGTTCTTTAGGTCCTGTGTTTTTTTTGGACCTTAGCCTTTAGTCGTCTGTAATGCTGCTTTGCTGCTCCTGAGTTGGGTTGTTGTCGAAGGCTCAGAAATGCCCTGCGCTTACAATCTATTCGCTCTTGAATCTCCTGATCATTCTCATCAAACCAGTCCTGGTGTTTCATTAGTGTAAAGCCCTGACTATTGCCCTAGTTATTTGATTTGCCAGGACACTGGTTCCAGCAGGGTTTAAGTGGAGCCAATCCAACGGAACAGCTCCCTCTTTCCCCAGTACTGGTGCCACTGCCCTACAAAGCAAAACCCTTGTCTCCCAAAGAACTCTTTGAGCCATGCATTTAACCTTCTAATCTGCTTATCCCTATGCCAATTGGTGTGTAGCTCAGGTAACAATCCAGAGATTATTACCGTTGAGGTTCTGCTTTTTAATTTGAACCCCAACTCCTCAAACTCAGCAGAACCTCATTCCGAGTTCTACCTATGTTGTTGGTTCCTACATGGACCACAACAACTGGATCCTCCCCTTCCCACTCCAAGATCTTCTCCAGCTGCAAGGAAATGTCTTTAACCCTGCCACCGGGCAGGCTACACAACCTTCAGAACTCAGAGTCACAGCTGCAGAGAACATACTGTGAACACTCTGACTATACTGTCCCCTACCAATCTACATTCCCTTTCACTCCCCCAACTTGAATGGCCTCCTGCACCATGGTGCCATGTTCAGCCTACTAATCCATCCTGCAGGCTTTTCTCTCATCCACACAGGCAGCAAGAACCTTATACCTGTTGGATAAGGACAAATGCCAAGGCTCCTCCAGCACTTAGTTTGCAGGTGCAGCAGGTAATCAGGAAGGCAAATGGAATGTTGGCCTTCATTGCGAGAGGGATGGAGTACAAAAGCAGGGAGGTCCTGCTGCAACTGTACAGGATATTGGTGAGGCTGCACCTGGAGTACTGCGTGCACCTAACTTAAGGAAGGATATACTAGCTTTGGAGGGGGTACAGGGACGATTCACTAGGTTGATTCCGGAGATGAGGGGGTTACCTTATGATGATAGATTGAGTAGACTGGGTCTTTACTCGTTGGAGTTCAGAATGATGAGGGGTGATCTTGTAGAAACATTTAAAATAATGAAATGGATAGACAAGATAGAGGCAGAGAGGTTGTTTCCACTGGTCGGGGAGACTAGAACTAGGGGGCACAGCCTCAAAATATGGGGGAGCCAATTTAAAACCGAGTTGAGAAATAATTTCTTCTCCCAGAGGGTTGTGAATTTGTGGAATTCTCTGCCCAAGGAAGCAGTTGAGGCTAGCTCATTGAATGTATTCAAATCACAGATAGATAGATTTTTAACCAATAGGGGAATTAAGGGTTACGGGGAGCAGGCGGGTAAGTGGAGCTGAGTCCACGGCCAGATCAGCCATGGTCTTGTTGAGTGGCGGAGCAGGCTCGAGGGGCTAGATGGCCTACTCCTGTTCCTAATTCTTATGTTCTTATGTACTACACCTGGGTCCCCTTACCTGTCCGAGTTGCAGTCACACCCTTCACTACCTGACCATTAACCAAACCTGTACCACTATCTAACCTAAGGGGTGTGACTGCCTACTGGATCAAAGTGTCCAGGTAACTCTCCCCCTCTCTGATGCCCCGCAATGTCTGCACCTCAGACTCCAGTTCAACAACTCTGAGCTAAAGTTCTTCAAGATGCAGGCACTTACTGCAAACATGTTTGTCTGGGATCACAATGCTCTCCACCAACTCCCATATGCTGCAGTCGTGGCACACCACCTTCACTGACATCCCTGTATGACCTTGTTCTATATAATTAAATTTAATTACATTTGTATTTAAGCAACATAGCTTACAGTTTAGTGTCTTGATTACTTAATGGAGCTAAGTCAAGTTATGGGGTAATGAAATTAAATATTTACATATAACACAAAGCACTACAAGTAGTGTAGGCAAAACGCAGCAAATCCTTCCCGCTCTTCTCCGAATTCCCACTTTTTCCAAATTCCCTAATAAAACTCTGTTTAAATGCAGTCCATTTAATGACATTTTTTGCAGACCACTCTGTGCTCTTCAGAGCAGTTTACTTTTATACTGTAGGAGCCTCACCCAAATTACAAGTGGTGGGCCAGCGTCCCTGCTCCCAGTGATTAACACCTATTCAAGACCAACACTTAAAGCTGACTGACAGTTAACTGCCACTGGTAGGCAGCTTCTGTTAACTACAGTTTTTAAAGTTCTAAGTTTAAATCAAAATGTTAAACTAAATTTCACTACTTACAGCTTCTACCTACCCAATACTTACCAGAAATTCCCACTCTTTCCAAATTCCCTAATAAGACACTCTGTTTCAATGCAGCCTGTTTAATGCTGCACTGTGCAGACCACCTCTGGGCAGGAGGCTCATGTGAAGCATAACCGCTGGCATGGGCTGGTTGGGCCAAAAGGCCTGTTTCTGTAATGTATAATCTATTTAATTCTATGTACTATAGATACATAGATAGATAAATAATTACACATAAAGGCAAACCAATAGCTGTAGAAATATATTATAGAATTTGAACTCCTGTGTATAGACTCCGCAGAGCATTTACAATGCATTTTTAACAACATAAAACAGCACATATGAAATCGTATTTATTAGCAGTTTGTTGAGTATTTTTGTCTTATTATGCTATATTTTCACACAAAAAAAATCCAACAAGGTGAAGGCAAAGATTTAATTTTGAATAGAAAAGTGATCACAAAGCTTCGTTGAGCTGACTACTGACTGAGGATGGTGCCAGCTCATGCTAGCACAGTCCCTTATCTTCAATCAATCCAGGTTAAAGTTGACTGGTAAATGAAGGCATTTATCTCCAGCCATACGCTTTCCTTCCAAACTTGTACATTAACCTTCTATCCACCCGTTCCAGAATCCCACTGTTGTAATAATGTCTGAAAGGCAAAATAAAATGAAGTGACCTCTTGACCACTGTAACATTTAGTTCCCTCTCTGAAACATGACAATCAAGTATTAATGGTATTATTTAGCTACCAGAACTTAATATAGATTTTCTGCTCTTGTGCCGCCATCCCATGTAAATGGGGTTTCCATCACACTTCAAGTGTAGTTACGGGGCCGCAGCAAGAGTAGCTCCGAGGAAATTCCGGACATTTGTCTTTTCTTTTGCAATGTATTGAGTTATCTTCCCTTTCCCCTATTCGGCCTCTGCAACATGTGCCATCCGCAGCCACACTGCTGCCAATGCCGTTCTGTACCCAGCCCTTGACCTGCTAAAACGGTTAGCGGTGACTCTCGTGCTGATGTTCATTAATCCTGGGTGGGAAGTTCCTACCTCCTCCCCAACCAAATATATTGTTACATTTATTGTCTCTATCTACTCATCAAGATGAGCTGTTTTGGGACTAGAGAATGAAACATGTCACTTTTGTTGACTGTCCTCGTTCTACTGCACCAATAAATAGTTTCAGGAGAGCTTAGAATCCTCCTTTGAGCATATTACCATTTTTATAAGTTAATTCAGTTGTGATTTGTGCAGGAACATCTCTCTAACAAAGTGAACTGAACAGCGCTCAAACCCCCTCCCAATCAAAACGAAAATGCACCTACTCACAACCATCTAACTCTGAGGCAAGAATATTACCAACCAAGCCAAACTGACAATCGGCATTTGTTTGTTTTGAAGTGCAGCTAAACAGGCAGAACTACTTGTTGGAGAAGCACATTGTTACCTCAGTGCCC
Organism: Pristiophorus japonicus; assembly: GCF_044704955.1. Classification (NCBI taxonomy): domain Eukaryota; kingdom Metazoa; phylum Chordata; class Chondrichthyes; family Pristiophoridae; genus Pristiophorus; species Pristiophorus japonicus. The sequence goes on along the minus strand of NC_091990.1, from coordinate 135,682,959 downwards.
TGCTAAGTTTCTCATAGGTCATACGCTCATTCCTCTTTCTTTGACCCCACAGTTTTGCCAGAGAATCAGACTTTACAACTTTGAAAATTCCTTCATTTCTGTCTTCCCATTCCAAAACGCCATTGTTTTCTTCAGGAGTCAGTAGAAGATCTCGAACAAATTCCCAAAGATGTTGACTTTGCAAACCTTAGAGAGAAAGCAGGAATAAGAATCTTGTTTTGCAGGATATCGTATTATGTCTTGGAAAATATAAATATTCTCTATTCTACATCCAATTTAGATAATAGGTTGGCCAACAGTAATGTCAGTTTCATGCTTAAATGGTTAGTTGCACTGTGTTCTGAAACTAAAGACTTAATTGAATCAATCTCAGTTTGGGTTTTGCAGAATACTTTTACTATTTAAAATGTAAAATGCCAATCACCTCTAACTCATCGTATTCAAAATATGTGGCTCTATTGTTCAAATAAATTACACAGCCAAAGGAAATGCATGGTGACTTATTGTCCTGGAACAATAAAACAATATAATTTCAGCACTTTACCAGTCCTTGTGACTGATCTAATTCCTTCACTGTCCCTGATTCAGAGCTGTCTTCCCAAGTAACACCCTTACCTTTACAACTATTCCACAATTAATATTCTATAGGATTTCCTCTGCAATGCATAGGGTCATTGAATATATTTAAGGTGAAGATAGACAGATTTTTGAATGAAAAGGGAGTCAAGAGTTATGGGGAGCTGGCAGGGAAGTGGAGTTGAGGTCAAGATCAGATCAGCCATGATCTTATTGAATGGCGGAGCAGGCTCGAGGGGCCAAATGCCCTACTCCTGTTCCTATTTCTTACGTTCTTATATAATGCATGACTGACATGGAACTTCTCCAATAGATGACACAGTATTAGGGAATGGATGTTTTTAGTTATATTTTTATGTTATTTCACAGGATAATAGGCTTCAAAGGCATTTATTGGCTTTCATAAGAATTAAGCAAACAATGATAACCATTATTAATACAGATATACTTAAGGTTACACTTACGATAATAGGAATTACCGGATAATTCACACATTACAGTTCTCGAGCTGGAGGTAATCGGTTAGCCAATCCTTTTCGAATTCTAAAGTTTTATTCTAACACTCCTCTTTTTATATTTTTCTTTCATTCTAGCTACGTGAAAACCTGCATATTCCAAAGTATTACCTCATCCCATTATTCACTTAATAAATTTCAGTTTTAATAAGAAGGCCTCCCATACATCTTAGCAGGACTTTATCTTGACTGAGTTGTCAATCAAATCATTCAACATTCAAAAAGGAGTTAGATGAGGTCCTTACTACTAGGGGGATCAAGGGGTATGGCGAGAAAGCAGGAATGGGGTACTGAAGTTGAATGTTCAGCCATGAACTCATTGAATGGTGGTGCAGGCTAGAAGGGCCGAATGGCCTACTCCTGCACCTATTTTCTATGTTTCTATGTTTCTATGTTTCCTGCATCTAACCTGTCCAGTCCCATCAGAATTTTATATGTTTCTATGAGATCCTCTCTCTTGCTTCTAAATTCCAGTGAATACAGGCCCAGTCTATCCAGTCTCTCCTCATATGTCAGTCCTGCCATCCGGGAATCAGTCTGGTGAACCTTCGCTGCACTCCCTCAATAGCAAGAATGTCCTTCCTCAGATTAGGAGATCAAAACTGAACACAATATTCCAGGTGAGGCCTCACCAAGGCCCTATACAACTGCAGTAAGACCTCCCTGCTCCTATACTCAAATCCCCTAGCTATGAAGGCCAACATACCATTTGCCTTCTTCACTGCCTGCTGTACCTGCATGCCAACTTTCAATGACTGATGTACCATGACACCCAGGTCTCGTTGCACCTCCCCTTTTCTTAATCCGCCGCCATTCAGATAATATTCTGCCTTCATGTTTTTGCCACTAAAATGGATAACCTCACATTTATCCACATTATACTGCATCTGCCATAAGGGGTAAGCCATTTAGGGCCGAGATGAGGAGAAACTTCTTCACTCAGAGAGTTGTGAGCATGTGGAATTCTCTACCACAGAAAGTTGTTAAGGCCAGTTCGTTAGATATATTCAAAAGGGACTTAGATGTGGCCCTTACGGCTAAAGGGATCAAGGGGTAAGGAGAGAAAGTAGGAATGGGGTACTGAAGTGCATGATCAGCCATTCTAACAATCATCACTCCAATTATTTTTGTGTGGGGAATTCCTGTAAATACTGGCACATTCACAAGAACCCTCAGAAAATGATGTTCCCTGGGACCCTCTAAGATATTGAAACACTGCCACAGTTCAACATAACTCTTAGCAACCTCTTGGTGTCTCCCTCAAATATTGACATTCTACCAGGAACCTCTGGAAAATATTGGGATGCTCCCTGGGAGGACTCAAATATTAATACACTCTCATGAATCCCCTCAACTATTGTCACATTCCCACAGGGAGTTGGATATGGCCCTTACAGCTAAAGGGATCAAGGGGTATGGAGAGAAAGCAGGAAAGTGGTACTGAGGGAATGATCAGCCATGATCTTATTGAATGGTGGTGCAGGCTCGAAGGGCCGAATGGCCTACTCCTGCACCTATTTTCTATGTTTCTATGTAAACATTGGCATATATCAAAGGAATTTGTGTCTTACCACCCAAAAGACAGTGCCAGCTATCCAAAGGAAACCAGTGCTGTCACTGAAGAAAAAGTATGTTATTAGTTTAGAGCAGCAGAAAGAACAGGCTAACAAACCAACGAACGCACAAAAATATAGAGTGCAGAATTCTCAGGACACTATGCCTACGAGTGTTCAGCCCCTGATGGATTGAAATCTGATGATCTCATGAAGCCCTAGGATTCCCTTATAGACCCCCTAGTAGCTGCAGACCCCTTGAAACCAATATTGTAGAGGGATAGAGAGAAAAACATAAAGTAATGTTTTATAAGCAGCCAATAAATAAAAGCCACTAGGGTCTAAATTCGCTAGCCCCCAGAAGCGGGGATCGCGATGAGTGATTAACCCGCGGCCGTTGATTGCAATGTAGACAGCGTTTCAATATCTGAGAGGGTTCCAGGGAGAATCACATTATTTGCAGAGGGTTATTGTGAATATGTCAGTATTTGTTGGGGCTCCCCAACACAACAATTATTGAAACTGTGTAGGTTACTTTTGGAGTGATGGCTGCACACCAACTTCATGCTGCCTGCTCATTTGAATGATTGCAGCGTGCAGCCAGCACTAACTGTACTGTTCATTAGTTGCACGCATCAGTAGTGGACCCAAAATCCTAACTTCCTAGCACCACTTAAAGCTAGCCTGCACTGCTTAAAGCTAGCCTGCACCTCTTAAGGGGGAGGTGCATTGTGACGGGAGCAGGTGCTGGCAGTTGTTCAGGAAGTGAAACTGACCTGGGAAACAGTGACGATTGGCACAACATGGGAGAGAGTGCCAGGAGGTCATCCAGACACATGCTCAGAAGGCAGTGGGACCAGGTAGCCGTGGAGGTCAATGCCAGGAGTCCAGTGCCGCAGAAGTTCAATGGCCTCACATGAATGGTCAAAGTCAATGAATGCATCTTCAAATACCATATCCTACCAGCTGCACTACTAACCTCAGCTACTGCTCAATTCATCACACCCCCAGTCTCACTTCCCAACAATCTCTATCAATCAGGCCTTACACGTAACATTCATATGCTTCACCTCACCCTCATGCACTTACCACTGCTGCAACCCTAACACCCACATCTCACAGCCTTTCACACACTGCCAGCTATTCAACCATGACAGGCACATCACCCAAACACATTGCACCACACTCACTGACACACTTCCCTCGTTCTTGCAGGACAAGGTGGTACAGGAGGCAGAAGGAGCTAACTGGCGGGGGACAGACATGCCTGCATGTTCTAACACCCATGGAGGAGATGGTGCTGGCCATTATTGGAATGGCCGTTGCTAAGGACATGGCCAGTGGCCGGGCTGAAACCATTGAAGATGACGGTATCCTCATACCTAATACCTAATACTCCTTCTCACATCCCACTTGCCCCTTGTCTAACAATCTCTTCTGATTTACAAGCTGCAGATGGTCTAATAATGCAACTCTTACTTTCCCCCCTTCCCTCACCACAACCTTACCCTTGTGCCTTTCTCCTTTCAGATACCCAAAAATGGCAACATGCCCAGGCAGTGATGGAAGAGCAAGAAGACAGTGATGATGAAGACAAACCATCATTCGATTTCACCCACTCAGATACTCACACTGCGTGTAATTTACAAGATATCATAGAGGCAGATCGGCAGTGGTGGCACACAGAGGAACGACACTAAGGGAATGCACAGGGTGATTAGTTTACATTTGTATACACTATGACATGCTTTGATGTATAAATTTGGTTTGGAACGTTTAATTTGTGTTGGCTTTTATTTTTGCATTGTGGCCAAGCATACGCTGTGAAGGCCAGTGACAGAGGGAAGATAAGGTGTGGGACTGTTGGTGAATGGGAAATCGGGGTTACTGGTATCGCACTAGGATGAGTTCTTCACACACATCCCGGGCAGAAAGGGGTTTGCCTTCTCGCTTCTCTTCCTCCTCCTCCTCCCTCTCGTCTTCCTCCTCCTCCCCGACCTGCACCTCCTCCTCCTCCTCAGCTGCTCACCATATAGCTGGCAGCAAGAGCTGTGCCCTCATGATGACAAGGTTGTGCATCATGCAGCAGACCACCACGAATTTTGACACCCGCTCTGCCAAGTACTGCAGGGCTCCTCCAGGCAGCAAAAGCGTTGTTTCAACATGCCAAAGGTCTGCTTTATCACATTTCGTATGAAGCATAGCTTTCACTGTATGCATGCTGTGCATGTGTGCATAGGCTGCGCAGTGGAGTCAAGACTTGTGTAATTGGCATATAGCCCTTGTCATCCAGTAGACATCCTTTGGTTTGTCTTGGTGGCTCAAATGTAAATGGTACAACGGACGGTCACAGAATGAAGGCATCACGACTGCTGCCAAGATACTGGGCATTGACCTGCATGATACACAGCCTATGGTGGCACACCAGCTGGAAGTTGAAGGAGTGGAATCCCTTTCGGTTGCAGTATTGCTCAGAGTTGATGTATGGTGCCGGCAAAGTGATGTGCGTGCAGTTAATGGCACCCTGTATCATTGGTAAGCCTGCAATCCTAGCAAAGTCATGTGCTCACTCCACCTGCCGGTCTCTGGCTATGGAGAATGAAATGTAGTCAGCTCTCTTTAATATGAGAGCCTCAGTGACCTTTCTTACACAACAGTGGATGACAGACTGTGAGGTGTTGCAGACATCTCGAGCTCTAGCCTGGAAGGAGCCAGACACATAAAAGTTCAGGAACACGGTCACCTTCTATGCCACTAGTAATGTGGTCCTTGCTCTGAGGTTGCAGTAGTGGCTGCAGCAGGTGGCAGATTTCAGTGAGGACGTCCTTACTAAAGTGCAGACATCTCACACATTGTTGCTCGTTGAGGTTCAAGTAGGAGAATTGCTCCCTGAGCACCCTGGAAGGTTATGATCTCCTGCTGAGGGCCCTTCTTCTTCACCTCCTCATCCCTCTTCTAGCAGCTTGCCTCACTCTGAGTGGCCTCTGTTCATTCCCTAAGTCAAGCTGTATCCCAAGGGGAATTTCTACTAGTGCACCAATGTCTGGCAGCAAGTCATTTTTGCAGAAGCCTTGAAGTCAGCAAAACGTCTTTCAGCATCTGTCACACCATTCCCTGTAGACTTTTGCAACTTGAAACAACCATAGAAAGCACCAAACACTTGTGGAATCGTACCGACACCCAAAAGAAATCAACCATCAACTAACCTGTAAATGGTTGATGATCCCTTTAAATAGCACTGGTGGGATGCTTCCTGCTGCTGAAGACATGTTCATCTGTGCAAGGTTAGCTGGAGTGTTGAGCTCCAAAATGGCAACATTGATGTCCAATCAGCATTGCACCCTACTCTTCATATTTCCAGTGGGCATTCACTGCGCGCCGCTAACACAACACCAATATGGTGTCCAATGCAATTTGCCCCACAAGTGTACCTGTGCACTACAGACACCATTTTTGAGCTCTAAAGGCACTTGTAGCGTCCAAAAACTGGGCGCTAACAATCCCAAATTTGCGCCGACTATGTCCTGGAAAGAGCTAATTTGGTTTCGAGTTCTTTTGTGTTTTGGATTCATTTCATCACAGCTGTGTGATCAGTCATCTATATGTTAATAAAAACAATAGGATTTTGTTGGAGGAAGGATCTTGTTTGCAGCAAAATACAATTGTTTTGGTAACATATCATTATGAGAATATCATCACCTCAGTAACCAAAAGAGAGTTTAATAATTACCACCCAGCAACTATAATTAACATAATAAATTGCTGTTAAAAACAGTTCCTGGAATTTTTTTGAACTAATCTTGAGAAGGTGGTAGCCTAACCTGTCGAACAGGTTTTCCTCACACAAAGTCACCTAAAAGGGTTGGAACGATGTCAACATCTACACCAACCTATTCAGTTCAGTGGGAGCAAGTCTAAATAATGGTATATCAGAAATGGTCCCACTCTCTGAGCATTTCTTTATTAGGTTTCAGTTACAGGTATCAAAGCATATTAGTAATTTGATTTTTTATTTGATGTTGTGAACCCACTAGTTTCCAAAAAGGATCCTCATTCATAAAACACTGCTCTCAGAATTTGCTTCATGCAATTCATTTACTACAACAACAAATTTATGGTGATATAGTGCCTTTAACATAGGAACATTTTCTACAGTGTTACACAAAACATTTTCTATGTTTCTATAAGGGGGTACTGAAGTTTCATGTTCAGCCATGAACTCATTGAATGGCGGTGCAGGCTAGAAGGGCTGAATGGCCTGCTCCTGCACCTATTTTCTATGTTTCTAAGAACAAACACAGAGTATAAATGCTATAAACTAGAAGAGGTAACCAAAGGCAAAGTCAAATGGGTAAGTTTTGTAAAGGCATTTAAAGGCAGGGAAGAGGAAGCTAGGTAGAGGGCTATAGAGAGGGAGCTCCAAAGTGTGGGGTTGAAACAGCTGACAACGCTTCCACCGACTGAGGGAGCGGGATACACAGGAGGCCAAAGGTAGGGAACAAAGGGCTTTGTCTGGACGCAAGGATAGAGGAGGCCTGTGAAAGGATTATATACAAGGATGAGGATTTTGAAATTGATTCATTGGGGGTTGAATCCATTGTAGGTCAGCAAGGATTAGATTGATCATCAAACAGGATTTTGTGTTAGACAAGACTTAGCTGGCAGAGTTTTAGATGATTTAGAGTTTGTGTAGTGTGATGCTCAAAAGGCAGATGGGGACTGGTGCCCCAGAGATGACCATACATGGTAGGAGGAGAAGCCATTGCTGGAAATGTACTGGCTGCATTGGGACAAGTAAGAGTGGAAATACACAAGGGATGTCCCATGGAGAATTTGAATCTCATGGGAATTTGAGAAATCGTGTCTGGAGGTGATGAAAGCACGGATAAGGTTTCAGCTGCAAGGTACAATATAGTAGTGAAGGCAATAGATGTTGCAGAGATGTAAGTAAGCAGTCTTGATGGTGGCTGGAGTATGAGGTTCAGCTTTGGGTTATGCAGGTTAGGCACAGTCTGGTGCAGCCAGTTGGGAAGAGAGATGAAGTCAATGATGAGGATACAGAGTTTTTAGCATGAGGCAAGTACAATGGCTTTGCTCTTCCCAGTTTTCAATGGGAACAATATTCTGACACAACTGCACCTCAATGTTAGAAAGGCAGTCAAGCAGGACAGATTTAGTCTGGAATTGAGGGCGAATACAAGCTCAGGAGACTGGAGAGGAGGGCATTAGAGAAATTGAGTCTGAAGGTAAGACAATTATGGATGAGGATATCAGTAGTGGTGGTGGTGAGATAAGGGTAGCAGAAGGCAATCTTGTGAAGTGAAAATAAATGGTCTTGCTGAGAAATTTTCAGACCAGCTTAGTATCAAAAGGCGAGTTGGTGCACCATCTAACAACTGTACAGAGTTCTTAGGCTGGCATCAGTCTTCCCCATGTTTAATTGCAGGAAGTTCAGGCTTATTTGTGATTTGATGTTGGACAAGCAGTCGAACAGCACAGAAACAATAATGACTAAAAGGTGACGGGGGAAAGGTAGGGCAGGATGTCATCAGCATTCCTCTAGAAACCAACCTGACACCTGCAATTAATGTCACTACCGGACACCCTGTAGATGAGGAAAGGAGAAGTTTGAGGTGAAATCTTGAGGTACACCAGAGATGATAGGGGCAGGGGCAGGAGGAGAAACCACTGCTGGAAATGTGCTGACTGCTTTGGGACAAGTAGGAATGGCACCATATCCAAGGGTCCCAAGAAGGTAAACCATTGAGAAGGCTGACATGATTGACTGTGTGAGAGATCACGAATAAGTGAAGGAGAATAAAGAGGGATAATGCATTGCAGACACAGAGAGTATCATTGGTGAGGGTTGTACCAGCGCTATGGATGGGGAAGAATGCCAATGAAGTGATTCCAATAGAACTGTGAGAGAGATGAACAGCAAATTTGGAGACAATGACACATTCAAGGACTTTGGAGAAGAAGCAGATGTTGGAAATAAGATAATAATTGGAGCGGACAGAGGAATTGAAGAATTCTGAGGAGGAAGCTGATGACATCAGATTTGAACGAGAGGAGGAAGGTGCCTGAGTAACAAAAAAAAATTCCAATGTCATTGAGAATAGGAAAGGTAATTGAGTGGGAGGCGAATCTTAGAAGAGATGATCTTGGAGAAGCCAGATAAGGAGAAGAAAGAAAAAGTATCGGATAATACCGTGCTTTGGGGGTGGATGAGTGCGGCTTTGATCTTGGGTTACGCTTAGAGGTGAGGAGAAAAGGAGGTGACGGCAGAAACAGCTGTGTAGATGATCTCAATTTTGGAGGCAAGGCAGCCCATGAGTTCCTCACACTTAGTATTTGAGGTACGAGTGGAAGGACAAGGGGAGTAGGGTCAGAGAAGGCAGCTTGCCTTGAGAAAACAAATCTGAGCTTGTCCTTGACCTCCAGAATGATCCTGGAATGCTAACTCACCAATTTTTGTTTTAACAGAACTGTGGCATCCTCGGCTTCTTTTGTAAACTTGGGAATTTTGGCCAGAGCTTGAAGTGCCTTGAAATGGAATACACAGGTTAGTGAAACATTTATTGAGTTTACAAATATATATATTTACACTTTTTATTTTTTCTTCTTCCATGCAACTCCTCCCATTGCAAGTAACTGTTACTGGCCTCCCCCTAGCCACAGCTGTGGACAAGGAGAAGGAGAGTGCCTGGCCTCATCAATGGCATTCCATTGGCCAACCAACAGGGTATGTGCTTGCTTTCTGTCCTCAGGTACTGCAGACAGGCACTCAGTTTCTCCCCAGGTGAGAATACCACCAAATACTTAATTTGTTTACTCAGATGTTTTAAAAAGCTTACAACATATTGGCGACAAATTTTCCAATCAGCACTGCTTGTTTTACTGGTATAAATTGGGCAGGCTGAATTGGAAAATGGGCCAGAGCCTCATTCTGCCTGAGCTCCAATCACTTTAGTGCCCATTCAATTTCCCACCAACATTTCCGGTGGCAAGTGAAGTGCCTATTTCCGGCAGCAGTTTCATTTGAATAATAATGTCGGAGCATGTATGTCCTGTACCCCATTTCTCAACACTCTGTCAGGCAGGACGTTGACTCTTCATTATCCCCATATTTAGCTGGGTAACCAGGGCTTCCAGGTAATAGTAAATATATGGAAGATCATTTACTCTCATCTGTGAAGTGCTTTGGGACATCCTGAAGCCATGAAGGGAGTTTCTTTTAGTCTGCCTATCATCTCATCTGAAGCACAGCATCGCATTGGAATAACAGCCTAGATTAGCATTCAACACGAACAACTTGCATTTATATAGCATCTTTAACATAGGAAAACATCCCAAAACACTTTACAGAAACATAAGGAAAATATATGGATACCAAGACAAAGAGGGATAAATTAAAAGGGGCGTCCAAGAGCTTGGTCAAAGAGGTAGGTTTTAAGGAAGTATTTAAAGAAGGAGAGGGAGATGGAGGGGTTCAGGGAGGAGATTCCAGAAACTAGGCAGGTAAAGGCGCAACTGCCAATGTTGGGACAAAAGGAGCAGGGAGATATGCAAGAGGACAGTCAGGAATGCAGAGTATGAGAGAGAGAGGTTATAGGCTGGAGGAAGTTACACAGTAGGTTGGGACAAGGCCATGTAGTGATTGAATCATGAGAATAAGAATTTTAAATTTGAGGTGTTGAGTAACCAAAAGCCAATGTAGGTCAATGAGGGCAAGCGTGATGCGCAAGCAGAACTAGGTGCAAGATAGGATACTGGCAGCAGAGATTTGGATAGGTTGAACTTTATGGAGGTTAGCAGATGCGAGGCCAGCCAGAATGCTGAGCAATTGAGTCTGGAGGTGACAAAGGCATGTGAAAATTTAGCGGTGACTGTGCTGAGGTAGGGGATCTTTTCAGTTCTGATATGTGACTCCATTCAATAACCTTTCAATCCAGAGGTGGGAGCTGAATAATGCTGTACAGTTCAGGGGGTTATGAAAAAAAGGATGAGAGGAATTACAAAAGAATTTATCAAACAAAGAAAACAATCAGCTAAGGATTATATATATATAATATATATATATAGAGAGAGAGAGATCACAATTGTGCAATGTTAAACAGACCATGCTTTACTTACTTTCCTCAATCTGAAGCTCTCTGTCCACAGAATTATTCACTGGAGACAGCGCTGTTAAAGGAAGTAATGCAACAAATGTAATATGTGTTTTCTAATTTATTTTTTGTGTACATTTTATGCTCATCGAGGTTAGGGGCGTTAGTGCTGGTGATTGGAATAGTTTCTATTTTGTGCATCCAGTGTTAGCTTCAAGCATTCCCACATCAGGTCTATGGCTCGATGAGAGTAAAGCTCCCTCTGCTTGGCTCCAACCATGTGCCTCAGCCTCAACTTCACAACAGAAACCAAAGCGCACCAGGATTGTGTTTACCATTCCCCACAATGGCTGTCCTGCAGTGCTCAGACTGTAATTGGCAATTTAATGCGAATTACTGGAAAATTGGGGCACTTTTGGTTTGTTGCCCATGCCTACCAGGAACTTGTTCGACGTTGTATCTTTACAGCCAGCAGAGACCATCACCCCAACATTCTGGGTTGGATTACAAACCATGTGTCGGAGGTAATAGACCAGTGTTTTAATTCAGGCTTTATTAAATGTCTTTATAGCTCCAGTATCCCATAATCAAATACTTTTGATCAATCACAAATTACAAATGGTAACATTATAACCTTTTACGTTGATAGTTTAATCATATATTTTTATTTAAATTGGCGATTGGACAAACTGGACACCTTCCCGCACTCTGCAATACAACACAGTGAAAGTTTAGTGCTTTCAACAAAGTAATTAATCTGTCAGTTTGAAGTGTTTTCACAAGAATCTGATCTCAGAGTCATGTTACAATGACATGGGGACCAGAGGAATGCATCTTGCATAAATACAATCAAAGTCATTGTCTACAGATTACATGGTATTGACAACAGTTTGCCCTTGCTGCTGAAGTGGCAAACACAAGATTTGAAGAGTGACAGCCATTTGCATTGCAATAAGCACAGAAATCAGTAAATGTTCCCGAGAAGCATGACCTAAAAAAAATTGGCAGCATGGTACTAAAATGTTTAAGATATGAAATTTGAATATCAGATGTTGAGGAGAACCTTCTGTTGTATTGATGTGAGCAAAGACATTGGGCTGTAATTTGTGGCCCTGATGGGCATGTAAGAGGTGCACACGCTCCTGTAGGGGCTGCGCATGCGCTAAAACCCGGAACTTGCGCTCTGTCAAGAATCCTCTTTAAAGATTGCACGCATCTCCAGGAATAGGGCCTCCGCGGGCGGAGAGTTGTGCTAGTTGCCCAACTTCTGGCCAGCAAATGCCTGTGAAATTATTACACCTCGTAAAAGCAGGCATAAGGCCTACTTTTACCAGCGTAAGAGTTTTAATCAATAATTTATACATTTAAAAATCTGTGAACTAAGGTATGTTTATTTTTATCCCTTTTAAAACATGTAAATTTATTTTTCAAAAAATTACATTTCTGTTTTAAATATTTAATTAAATGCCATTTTAATTCATTTTAAATGATGTGATTTTTAAAAATGTATTTGAAGTGTAGAGGTATTTTTTGAGGTATTCCCATTCATACTTATGGGAATTCTGTGCATATAGAATCCCCATAAGTATGAATGGGGATTCCCTATTGTCATTCATTGGGCCGGCCCATATGATCCCAGAGGCGCTTGCGAACCGTGTGCATCCCTGAGATATGTGGTACCCAGAGAGGCCCAGGACCGTGAAGCTCCGTACCTCCCGGACCACCAGGAACGTGGGCATTTTATTTGTGAATCGGAGGCATTTCCCCGCAGGGAAGCCTCCGACTGCAAATTCAGGGCCACTGTGTATATCTGTTGCTTGGCCTGATATATGCTGTGGTTGTCCTGTGGTAACCTTCCAGGTGACTGGGTCAAACATCGAGGAATCTTTTTTTCTCCAATTTTCTCCCCCGATCTGCTAAAAGATTGCTGGCATACAAAGGGGCAGCATTCTTTCAGTGCTTCAACTTGGTGGCCTTTCTTCAAGTGTCACCATAGGTAGTGAGGCTTAGCCAACTGCTCAACAATGCTAGAACGGGGGTAGGGCATCGCATCTGAGCTCATTTCTGTCCTCACTTGAAATCCACACAAGCACATTTTCCAGCAGGGTCACTGTATAGTGACCAGAATCAGGAACCTAAGCTAGTTTTTATCCTGACGTGCATTTGGGATCATTAAGGTCAAATTATAGTTCCCCACCATCACCGTGACTATGATCAGCTATTGTAGCATAGACCAAGGATTGAAGCTGTGACATTCTGGTCTGCATAGCTCAGTATCACACCCGGCAGTGTATTTGCCCACTGAGTTATTGACCGAGCCAAGAAAACAAGCTTTATTCCCATTTCTTTTGTAACGGCTGTCAATTTTAATTTGTCTAACTGTTAAACTTCATGTAAATCAAAGGTGGAAGCTCTAACCTTTGCCTTTTATTTGGCTCAGAATATTGTGAAGGATCTCTCCAGCATTGCCGGCTGCGCTGATAAACTGCTGTCGAGTCATGCTGCAAAGCTGACTGCCATTAACATTGAACGCAGTGACAGGAATGGAGTTTGCCTTGAGTTTATATTGATCACAGCTGAATTGTACCCATTCCCAAACCTGCCATTGACTCCACTGTTCAGGAACACTTGAGGTCCAGGATACATCAGAAACTGAAACAAATCACAGCTTTATGTTAACACATATCACTTAAATGCAAATTATCAAGATTCCTGCTTAGAGGCAATCTTAACCATCATCATTTACACAGGAGTGCAAAAACACTTGTTTTACTTGCTCTCCCCCTGCTGTTAATAGCATAACTACAAAAATCAAGAAATAATATAATAATATATATAATTTTGTCCCAATCTGCTATTCCATTATCGTTTAGACTTAGGGTAAAAATTAAAATGAGATAGATAGATGAAGAAGAGTTTTGCAGAGCTTGTCCTCTCTGACAGGCTGATTGGAAGAATCTCTGGAATCTACTTTCCCTTAATATAATCCTCTTTTACACATTTAAGTAACATCTGGAAAAGGTCGGTCTGACAATCGTCTAAACATTAAAAAAAGACTAAATTGATCTTACTTCCATGGTCGTCTTGGTAGGACAATTCCAAATGTCCACATTGAAATGGTGAGGTCAAAGGGCTGACAAGAGCTAGGTCTGTTGAATAGCTGTAATAACCAAAATAGTCCAGCATGATGCTGTAAAATGTAATTAAACAGGTTATTTTCTGTACTCCAAATCGTTTTAGAAAACATAGAAAATAGGTGCAGGAGTAGGCCATTCGGCCCTTCGAGCCTGCACCACCATTCAATAAGATCATGGCTGATCATTCCTTCAGTGCCCCTTTCCTGCTTTCGCTCCATACCCTTTGATCCCTTTAGCTTTAAGGGCCATATCGAACTCCCTCTTGAGTATATCCAATGAACTTTCCTTTACCAAAGAGATATAAAAGCCAAGAAATTATTGTGGGCAATGGAGGCAGACAATGTTTAACCCATTTGTCTATATTTCATTGTCCACTAGTTTAGTGGGGTAACTCATTTAAGATAAATCGCTTCATGCCTGCTTTAAAATAATAGTGAAATATCACACAAATATGTTAAGCATTGATCTGGTAATGTCAGCTTTCAGTCTCTCAAACATTTCTCATCTCTCTTAATCACACCATCCGCCGCCCCCCAATCTGTTTCCCCTCTCCAATCCCTTCCCTCCCCGCCCCTCCTGATCACTGCTTCCAGCAGCATTCCAGCGTGTGCTCGGGCCGTCATTCACTTTGGCCAGCCTGCTGACGGTTTTAAAAATTGTCCAGCACTAAGTGGCTGTGAGAAGCAGGCACACCCATCTCACTGATAGCTGTAAGTAAATACCTGTTTTCTTAAAGGCATTATTAAAATACTCTTTACATGCAGCACTTTCATATTATGAGTATTATATATTATGATTTAGATAGGGGATCCATGATTACCAATTAATTTGAAAAAGGGTCCTTCAACCAAAAAGGTTTGAGAACCACTGTTCTATGACATTACTTTCGACACTGCTTTAATACATGCCTTAATCCACTTACTTTAAATCCGTTAAACCACCTGATAAAATAGCAGACCAAGGAATCATGAGCAAGCCCCAAATTCTGATGGTGCCGATGGAAAGGCTGTGTTCTGGACTCCTCTCACACTGTCTAGGCTCAAGTCTCAGAGTCTAGCCAGCTTTTGTTTTGCAACTTCTTTAACATAAAAGTTGTTACATTCCTACACTAGAAACAATATATTTATACAAAAACAATTTACTCACTCATAACCGAATATACATCCAGAATAGATAGCAACTCCACACAGACTTATAGACTAGTAATGCCTCACTGCAAGTTAAGTGTGTCGTTGAATTTTTGATCACTTAACATCTATATATATGATAACAAACACACCCTCTTTGAGGTCACAGACTAATCTGTTTTTATGTAAATTACTTCATGGAAAAATTCCACTGAACTGGAGTGACAGTCTCTCCTATGTTCTGCTATTATAACGCCTCAGAGGTGTAATTTAATATCTGTTTCTGTGGAATTCAAATGTATAGAGAAATCCTAAATTGCACTCCATTAATTACTTCAATAATTTGAAAAGTTCATTGTCCTAAATATTCACTATCCCAATTATACTATAGTTGTCCCCAATGTAAGAGATACATTAAATAGTGGTGGTTAACAGTGCCATGAGAGAGATCATAATTGGGGCTGACTGGAGACATACATCACCAAAGTGACAATTTCAGTCAGTCTTATAATCGAGAAAAACACAAAATGCTGGAAATACTCAGCAGGTCAGGCAGCATCTGTGGAGACAGAAATAGAGTTAACACGGGGAATTTTAACCTAATACAAACGGGTGGGTTGGGAGTGTGGGGTAGTTAAAGTGTTAAGAATCAGAATCCCAACCCCCAACCCGCCTCCAAGCCACCCATTCCGATTTTAATAGAGATTGGATGGGAGACGGCCAATCCGCTGCCAGGAGGCGGGCAGTCTATTTGAATATTATAATGAAGCCGGAGGCCTCTTTTTTAACCTCCATTTTGTCTTTAAGTGTAGCTGGTCAGGTTTTGTACACCTCAATAGCTCACCACCTACAGCAAGGAGGACTCCTGCATCCAGGAGGTAAGTGCCTTTACACCTACCTCCTGGATCCAACATCCCTGGCTGACCCACACCACATGATCGGAAAACCCCGCACAATCAATCCCCAGTCCCCCCCACACAGGCTTCTGATCCCCCCACTAAACTCCCCAACCCCCAAGTTTCCGATCCCTCCCACGAGCCCATCCTCCCCAAGCCTCCAATTCCCGCACGAGACCTCCCTCCGCCTCAGGTCTCCAAACCCCCCACGAGGCCTCCCCGCCCCCATCTCCCATCCCCTCCAGCCCTGCTTGAGATTGATGAATATATATAGAACTATGGGAAGAGAGTGGGGTAAAGGGGTAATTTTGGATTGCTCTGGCAAATAGTCAGAACCTAACACACTTAGCTAAATTACCTCCTCCTATGCCGTAATGTTCGATGATTTTATTGGAGTTAATTTCCGAGGGATTCTCCAGGCCATCTGCCATCTTCCAGTAGAAGAATCCATGGGAATCTTGGAAAAACAGCAAACACCATGTTTCCGTCGATTTCGCGGCTCTTCTGCTGAAATTGCAGTGGACGATGAGGAAAACCCATCCAGAGTTTCACCTCATATGTTTCTAAGGGGGAAAATTTCATGTTCGCCAACAAAGTTGTCAGTGTCACTGGCAACTGCAGTTAACACCGCTGGAAATGGCCACAACGCTAACCGAGTGAAATTGGTCTGGGGGGCATGGAGAAAGGTGGCGCAGTGCTCACCTTGTGTGCAATGCCGTCCTGGTGGTGTTGCTGTGGGGATCCGGGATGGAGTGCGGCGTTGCAACTTCCCACAGCCTCTGTGAGCGAAGCTGTGGAGCTCGCAAGGAATTGTGGGCAATGAAGAGGTCTGAGATTTAAAGGGGCCATGCACATTGAAGCAATACAAAATAAAATGTGGTGAATCAATACATTTTTCAGCCCTTTCTGCCATTTAAGAAATATTCAATATTTAAAAGAAGTTCCAAATGTGAATATTCAGCTGTTAAAACTGATCTATCTTTCTAACCTCAACAAATGGGAAAACTGTCTTGGCACTAACACAAAGGTTCAGCAAGCCAGGGAAGGTCCACCGAGGGTCTCACATGCAGCACTCCAGCATTTTTTTTAATTTTATTTTTCGTAGCCAATCTTTCCAATTCTTTGTCAAATCACAAACGCCAGAGGTCACCTTGCACACATCAAGGATCACTCTGCGCCAATGCTCATAGCCAAAAGGCCTAGAGCCACTGCACCGTTCCTGGAAGTACTGCAATACCAGGTTCGTGCCATGGAGGTGGATGGGTCAAATCACCCCACCCACCGCAGCACTCCAGCATTGTGCAAAGGAGCCAGTAGACCCTCCAGAAAGAACAATGTGGGAACACATCGCTGAGGCTGTCACTGCCAGCAGTGTCACTCCACCACCTAGCTCCAGTGCCCAAAGAAACATCATGACCTCAGACCACTGGTCAAGGTTACTGATGCATCTTCAAAAGGTGTCTCCTACCAACTGCACCATTGGCCTCACGCACTGCTCAATGCACAACTCCCAATCACTCACCTACCAACAATCTGCAACAATGATGAGGCACATCTCCCATTCCTAGCCTCACTTCACTCCACTCCCTTGGAGGAGATGGTGCAGGCCATTCTTGGCAGGGGGCATGGCTGAGCCCTTGGCCAGCAGTGGGGCTAAAAGGAATCCCTGGCTCAAGACCACCCTAAGTGGAGGAAGAGCATCCGGGAGGGCGCTGAGCATCTCGAGTCTCGTCACCAAGAGCATGCAGAAACCAAGCGCAGGCAGCGGAAGGAGCATGCGGTAAACAAGACTCCCCACCCACCCCATCCTTCAACAACTGTCTGTCCCACCTGTGACAGAGACTGTAATTCCTGTATTGGACTGTACAGTCACCTGAGAACTCATTTTTAGAGTGGAAGCAAGTCTTCCACAATTTCGAGGGACTGCCTATGACGATGATGATGAAAGAATACAAGATATGGGTACCCTGGTACGTTATCCACCTTTTGGCATCCACCTCTTGCTTTACCCCCCTCCCATCAGCACAACTCCATCCATGTGCCTTCCTCATTTCACAAACCCCAAGAAATGCAGCCTGCCCAACTAATGGCTCAACAAGAAGAGGCAGCCTGCCCAGCCAGTGGGTCAACAAGAAGAGGCAGTCTGCCCAACTAGTAGGCCTGTAGGTGGATAATTTCATCCCAGATATCCCTACTACAAAGGGGCTGTCTGGAATGCTTCCTTCCATCTGATTTCTCCTCTTTGGCTTCCTACAATCTTCTACGTCTTCCTCTTCCCGCTACAAGCGGAAGCTGTAAATGTGAATGGCAGCATAAAATGCTGGAAATACTCAGTTGGTCAGACAGCATGTCGACCTGAGACGTGAACTCTGTTTTTCTTTCCACGTATGTTGCGTGACCTGCCAAGTATTCGCAGCATGTTCTGTCTTCTCATATGCTTTCATTTATCATCCGAGACCTTGCATGCATCCAGCAGCACTCCCTACACATTTAAAAAACTTTTCACATCTATTGCAGCAAGCCATCCCTTCAATAACATTTTGAAAAAAAGTGTCCAAACACTTAAATGATGTGTGTGTCCCTTTAAGAGCTGCAGATATCGCCACTGTCAGCCTGCTTTGGACCCAGTGCTGAATTCAGCGCTAGGGTGGAAGTTCGCATTGGTAACGTTAAGTCGCCATTGCACGTCCATTGCCGTCACCACGCCACCATTTGTTTTTGCAGGGCGTTGCCAGTTATCGACAGCGCAAAGGGGGAGAGCAATATGGCGATCGTCGCAGAACCCACCACCAGTTGGGGAAAGCGAGGCCGCCGCCATTTTATTGCCATTTCACGGCGCTACGGAGTGACAGTGAATACATGAATTTGGGTGTTTAAATGTAATGATTATGGTCAACGCAGTGAATGGATGTTCTATCTGTAACACCAGTAGTCAACCTGCTCCCCCACCCTTCTGTGGGGGAAATCTAACCCGGACTATCACCATCATTCACTCTCTCCGTAATTAGTTCCCATTCACTGGTTAGGACCTTAAACTAGGAAGTAAATTCACGTTGAATTTTTGATCTAATGCTTCCTCTTCTTTGCTCTTTCAATTTAAAATTATGCCTAGGTCAATAGACCATGAAGCAAATGAGTGAAGTTGTTATCTCTAATGAGTTAACTCATATATTTAAAGAAATAATCATTTTAAAAATGGCTCTAAAGTTCAATCCTTTTATCCAATTATGATTGGATTATAACTCTGTCATGTAGGAGTGGTAACAGTATGTTTTTTACGGTTGGTGGTTTGTGGATATTGGTATATTCTTCATAGTGGTTTAGTGAACTCAAAAATAATAAAGTCTATGTGTTTAAATGATAGGTTTACTGCGTCAGTCAGAGATATCGGTTAGTGTGGAGCAAAGGTTACATTTTGCCAAGTGGTTGCTGATACGCTGCATGATGCAGTACTGAGTCATACAGACCAATAAGTAAATACACTATATTATTGAACCATACAGACCAGTGGGTATAATGGGTTAAATTTGCAGATGATACCAAACGGAATTGAAGGAGGCAACGAAAAACTATAGAATGAGCGGAACAGAATGAGAGCGGCCAAAACAATGGCAGAAGAAATTTAATGGAGCCGAGTAAAGTACTGCACACAGGCACATTGTCAACATACATACTTCATGAATAGTTATGAAATAGGTCAGGATGAAATTGTAGAGAACTAGGAGTCCCAGTAGGCTCAATGCTCACCATGTCCAACCAATGCAGAGCTGGAATCAACAAAGCCTATAGAATGTTGAACTTCATAGCCAAAGCAGTAAAATACAAGTCAGAGGAAGTCATAATCAAATACAGTATTCTGGTCAAGCCACACCTGTATCCAATAATGGTCACCAAGAAACAAGGAAGTCTGGCGGCAATGTAGAGAGGAGCCATGCAGTTAATCCCTAGTATTAGTAGTCTGAGTTATGAGGAAAGACTGAACAGACCTGGGGGGTGAAATCGGTCGTCCACCCATTTCTCGGTGGTATGTTGTTTCATACCGGCGGGTACCGCTAGGGTGGAGTGTGCGCGATTTTCGTTACTTTTTTCTCGGCGGTATGCCGAGCGGAGTGCAGCGAGCGGAGCCAACGGTGTGCAGGCAGTAAGTCATTTTCACTCGGGAATCTTTGGGTCCCGGGTTGTGCGCACGCGCATGCTGCTACGAAGCTCCGCCCCCCGAGAGACACCGACCAGAATCGACAGAGACTACTGGCCTGAGAGCGATGTGCAAGTATGTGGGATGGGGGTGCGGCGGAAATCGCTGCTGTGGGGGGAGATCACTGCTTGGGGGGGAGGGGGGAGATCGCTACTTGGGGGGAGATCACTGTGGGAGAGACAAGGGGGGGTGAGAGATTAAAAAAAAAATTATAGGTGAAGATGCATACGGCCGACTGAAGATCGACTTAAAACCACCTTTTCCAGGGCAGTCTGCAGGGTTGGCGGTATGTCGGTGGTAAGTGATCAATTTGGCAATTTTGGGCAGTATGTCGGCGGTGTGCATGGGCGGTAGGTATGCATACCACCCGGCGGTATGTCGCTGATGAATTTTTCACCGGGTGGTATGTAGGTGTTTTTCGATCAATTTGGCGATTTTGGGCGATATGTCCACCAGTTTCAGGCCCTAGGGCTTTTCAGCCGGTAGTTTGAGTTGGAGGTGTGATATTATAGAGGAAAATAAGATAGTAAATGGTATGCAAAATACTACTTTAAAATAAACAGTGGGAATAGGACAAGTCTGGGCACAGGTGCAAGTAGTAAAAGGTAACGTTGGGACATATATTTGTAGGTTATTCTCTTCACAGAAATGATTCACACTTGGACACTTGGAAAGGACTTCGAGCCAGAGTGGTGAAAGCAAAAACCACAGTCATTTCGGCAACGGACGGAGTGACTGCTGCCAACGAATCGGAAACTACTAGAAGTTGTGCAGGATAAATGAAACTACAACGGAATATGATTTTTTTAATCTGCCTCTTTACTTCTCATTTTGGGAAATCCGACAGCAACAAACAAAAATAAAGACTGGAACTGTGCACGTGCAGCTACTTCCAGCTCGTTGGCAGCAGTCAGGTCATTTCAGTAACAACTAAATGCAGCAATGGTTGGGGGCGGGGTGGTGGGAGGGGTGTAGGGTTGTACTGGATGAATGAATTAAGATTGGTTGAATAGTTTTCCTCATCTATAAGTATTTCATGCTCTTGTGAGTCAAATCCCTCAATAATGACAGGGGTTATAATCTCTGCTAGAAGCCTTGGCAAGTAGTTGCTAGTTTCCAGTCATCGGCTCAGTCCTTTTGGCACCAGTTTTCCCCGTACTTTAAAAAATATATATTAATTCACGCGATGTGGCTGTCATTGACAAGGCCAGCATTTATTGCCCATTCCTAATTGCCCTTGAGAAGGTGAGCCGCCTTCTTGAATTGCTGAAGTCCATGTGGTGAAGGTACTCCCACAGTGCTGTTAGGGAGGGAATTCCAGGATTGTGACCCAATAACGATGAAGGAACGACAATATATTTCCAAATCAGGATGGTGTGTGGCTTGGTGGGGAACTTGCAGATGGTGGTGTTCCCATGTGCCTAAAAAATAAAGACTGGAACTGTGCACGTGCAGCTACTTCCAACTCGTTGGCAACAGTCAGGTCTCTTCAGTAATAACTAAATGCAGCAATGGTTGGAGGCGGCGTGGTGGGAGGGGGTGTAGGGTTGTACTGGATGAATGAATTAAGATTGGTTGAATAGTTTTCCTCATCTATAAATATTTCATGCCCTTGTCCTTCTAGGTGGTAGAGATCATGGGTTTGGGAGGTGCTGCCGAAGAAACCTTAGCGAGTTGCTGCAGTGCATCTTGTAGATGGCATGCACTGCAGCCATGGTGCGCTGGTAGTGGAGGGAGTGGATGTTTAAGGTGGTGCCAATCAAGCGGGCTGCTTTGTCCTGGATGGTGTTGAGCTTCTTGAGTGTTGTCGGCATCCTTTACCTGGATGGCGACAACACTCAAGAAGCTCGACAACATCTAGCACAATTAAAAAGTTTGCAGATGATACAAAAATTGGCCATGTGGTTAATAATGAAGAAGAAAGCTGTAGACTGCAGGAAGATATCAATGGACTGGTCAGGTGGGCAGAACAGTGGCAAATGGAATTCAATCCTGAGAAGTGAGGTAATGCATTTGGGGAGGGCTAACAAGGCAAGGGAATACACATTAAATGGTAGGGCACTGAGAAGTGTAGAGGAACAGAAGGACCTTGGAGTGCATGTCCACAGATCCCTGAAGGTAGCTGGCCAGGTAGATAAGGTGGTTAAGAAGGCATACGGAATACTTGCCTTTATTAGCCGAGGCATAGAATGCAAGAGCAGGGAGGTTATGCTTGAACTGTACGAAACACTTGTTAGGCCATAGCTAGAGTACTGCGTGCAGTTCTGGTCACCACATTACAGGGAAGATGTGATTGCATTAGAGATGGCACAGAGGAGATTTACGAGGAAATTGCCTGGGTAAAGTCCTGTCCCCTCAGTACAGATTCACACGAGGCATGTAGTGAAGTCAAGGTCACTCTGGACCTGCACCTTTATTTCACAGCTCTGGAATGCTGCACTTGCCTGGGACCTGTCCTTATATACCTGTCTCTTGCAAGTGCACCCCTGGTGGTAAGGTATGCTGGTGGTTACAGGTCATATCTTATTACAGTCATGTAAAGCATGTTAGGATACAGTTATATATAATAATGTAAGATACATGACAGCCTGGACTGCAGAATTTTAGCTAAGAGGAAAGATTGGATAGGCTGGGGTTGTTTTCTTTGGAACAGAGGAGGCTGAGGGGAGAACTTATTGAGGTGTATAAAATTATGAGGGGCCTAGATAGGGTGGATAGGAAAGACCTATTTCCCTTAGCAGAGGGGTCAACAACCAAGGGGTGTAGATTTAAAGTAATTGGTAGGTGGTTTAGAGGGGATTTGAGGGGAAATTCTTTTCACCCAGAGGATGGTGGGGATCTGGAACGCACTGCCTGAAAGGATGGTAGAGGCAGAAAGCCTCACCACATTTAAAAAGTACCTGGATATGCACTTGAAGTGCCCTAACCTACAAGGCTACAGACCAAGAGTTGGAAAGTGGGATTAGGCTGGATATCTCTTTATCAGCCGGCACAGACACAATGGGCCAAAATGGCCTCCTTCCGTATTGTAAATTTCTATGAGTCTATGATTCTATGACAGTATTCCATCGCACTCCTGACTTGTGCCTTGTAGATGGTGGAAAGACTTTGAGGAGTCAGGTAGTGAGACACTCGTCGCAGAATACCCAGGTAATTTAGCAGGTTTTCCTTTGCTTTCTGACTTCTTTGCTGGAATCTTAGCTGTGGTTTTGCTTTTAACTGTGCCATTGTTCTCCACTATAAATTGAACCAGTCAAACTAGTTGCATTCCTAATCGGATGAATTTGTCTTGAGTGATGATCTCCACCTCCTCAATGTGTCTGATCTATATCTTTCTACCTGCATCTTGTTTGCAATTTGAGTGTGTACAAATCCTGGTTCTACACAAATAATTCATCACTAAAACAAAAGCAAACTACTGCGAATACTGGAAATCTGAAATAAAAACAGAAAATGCTGGAAATACTCAGCAGGGCAGGCAGCATCTGTGGAGAGAGAAATGGAGTTAATGTTTCAGGTCGATGAGCTTTCATCAGAACAGATGCTGCCTGATTTCCAGCATTTTCAGTTTTTATTTCAGATTTCCAGCATCCGCAGTATTTTGCTTTTGTAACATTTCAGGTCGTTGACCTTTTATCAGAATGTGTTCGCTGTGAGAATGTGCAATATGGAATGGGAGCTATAGCTCAGTGTGTAGCACACTCGCCTTGGAGTCAGAAAGTTGCGGGTTCAGTTGACGGCTCAAGTCCCCTGGAGTGGGACTTGAGCACATAAATCTAGGCTGACACTCCAGTGCAGTGCTGAGGGAGTACTGCACTGTTGGAGGTGATGTCTTTCAGATGAGATGTTAAACCGAGGCCCTATCTGCTCTCTCAGGTGGATGTAAAAGATCCCATGGCACTATTTTGAAGAAGAGCAGAGGATTTATCCCCAGTGTCCTGGCCAATATTTATCCCTCAATCAACATTACTAAAAGATTATCTGGTCATTATCACACTGCTGTTTGTGGGAGCTTGCTGTGCGCATATTGGCTGCTGTAACTCCCCTATTACAACAGTGACGACACTCCAAAAGTATTTCATTGGCTGTAAAGCGCTTTGAGACATCCGGTGGTCGTGAATGGCGCTATAGAAATGTAAGTCTTTCTTTCTTTAATAGCTCTTTAACATCTCATTCTTCAGCAGACACAAAACAACCAGAAGCAGGGTGTTTATGGCAATTGTATTTTGGTTGTCAATCTGAGTTCATTGTTGGGAGAAAGCCTGAATCAAACAGAACACAAGTAAAAAGCATATGTAATACAGAAACATAGAAACATAGAAAGTAGATGCAGGAGTAGGCCATTCGGCCCTTCGAGCCTGCTTCACCATTCAATATGATCATGGCTGACCATGCAACTTCAGTACCCCATTCCTGCTTTCTCTCCATACCTCTTGATCCCCTTAGCCTTAAGGGCCACATCTAACTCCCTTTTGAATATATCTAACGAACTGGCCTCAATAACTTTCTGTGGTGGAGAATTCCACATGCTCACAACTCTGAGTGAAGAAGTTCCTCCTCATCTCGGTCCTAAATGGTTTACCCCTTATCCTTAGACTGTGACCCCTGCTTCTGGACTTCCCCAACATCAGGAACATTCTTCCTGCATCTAACCTGTCCAGTCCCGTCAGAATGTTATATGTTTCTATGAGATCCCCTCTCATTCTTCTAAATTCCAGTCAATATAAGCCTAGTCGATCCAGTCTTTCTTCATTTGTCAGTCCTGCCATCCTGGTGGAAAGTGCTAACAAACTGTTGAATAGCATTTAGATTCTTTATTGCTCTAAAAATGGGTTAAGAAAAATTGTCATAAAATTAGTAAAATGTCTTTTTCTGTATTATCAGTGATTATTTGCAACAGTTTTTTGTGTGTCCTTATTTTAAAAAGGAGGCAGACAGAAAGCAAGAAACTATAGACCAGTTTGTGTTTAATTTCAAACCAATTCCACAGAAAGACTGATAAAATTGTTTTTTTTTTGTTCGCCTAACATCTGTCGTCGGGAAAATGCTGGAGTCCATTATTAAGGAAGCAGTAATGGGATATTTAGAAAATCATAGTACCGTCAAGCAAAGTCAGCATGGTTTTATGAAACGGAAAATCATGTTTGAAAAATTTGCTGGAATTCTTTGAGGATGTAACAAGAAGGGTGGATAAGGGGGAACCAGTGGATGTGGTGTATTTGGATGTCCAGAAGGTATTCGATAAGGTGGCACGTAAAAGGTTACTGCACAAGATAAAAGTTCACAGGGTTGGGAGTAATCTATTAGCATGGATAGAGGATTGGCTAACTAACAGAAAACAGAGAGTCGGGATAAATGGGTCATTTTCCGGTTGGCAAACAGTGACTAGTGGGTGCCGCAGGGATCGGTGCTGGGTCCTCAACTATTACAATCTATATTAATGATTTGGATGAAGGGACCGAGTGTAATGTAGCCAAGTTTGCTGATGATACAAAGATGGGTGGGAAAGCAAATTGTGAGGAGGACACAAAAAAATCTGCAAAGGGATATAGACAGGCTAAGTGAGTGGGCAAAAATTTGGCAGATGGAGTATAAGGTGGGAAAATGTGAGGTTATCCACTTTGACAGAAAACATAGAAAAGCAAATTATAATTTAAATGGAGAAAAATTGCAAAGTGCTGTAGTACAGAGGGACCTGGGGGTCCTTGTGCATGAAACACAAAAGGTTAGGATGCAGGTACAGTAAGTAATCAGGAAGGCAAATGGAATGTTGGCCTTTATTGCAAGGGGGTTAGAGCAGAGAAGTCTTGCTACAACTGTACAGTGCATTGGTAAGGCCACACCTGGAGTACTGCATATAGTTTTGGCCTCCGTATTTAAGGAAGGATATACATGCATTGGAGGCTGTTCAGAGAAGGTTCACTCGGTTGATTCTGAAAATGAGGGGTTGACTTATGAAGATAGGTTGAGTATGCACTTTGGAGTTCAGAAGAATGAGGTGTAATCTTATTAAAACATAAGGTAATGAGGGGGTTCGACAAGGTGGATGCAGAGAGGATATTTCCACTCATAGGGGAAACTAAAACTAGGGGCATAGTCTCAGAATAAGGGGCCGCCCATTAAAAATTGAGATGAAGAGAAATTTCTTCTCTCAGAGGGTTGTAAATCTATGGAATTCTGTGCTTCAGAGAGCTGTGGAGGCTGGGTCATTGAATATATTTAACGCAGAGATAGACAGATTTTTGAGCGATAAGGGAGTAAAGGGTTATGGGGAGCAGGCAGGGAAAAATGGAGCTGAGTCTATGATTAGATCAGCCATGATCTTATTGAATGACGGAGCAGACTCGAAGGGCCAAATTGCCTACTGCTGCTGCAATTTCAACTCCTGCTCCTATTTCTTATATTCTTATGTCCTTCAACGCATGTGCGCCCAGGACTCCACCCCCGACGTGCTACGCATGCGCACGACCGCTCTGGACTCCGCCCCCCTCTATCCCGTGTATGCGCAGACTCCTCGAATCCGAAAACAGAAGTGGGGCCTGCATCATGAGGAGCTGTGCTGCTGCCGACTGCATTGCTTTGTTAGTCTGACCCCGGAGCGTTGCCAGTCCGACCCCGGAGCGTTGCCAGTCCGACCCCAGAGCTTTGCCAGTCCGATCCCGGAGCTTTGCCAGTCCGACCCCAGAGCTTTGCCAGTCCGACCCCGGAGCTTTGCTAGTCCGATCCCGGAGCTTTGCCAGTCCGACCCCAGAGCTTTGCCAGTCCGACCCCAGAACTTTGCCAGTCCGACCCCAGAGCTTTGCTAGTCTGATCCCGGAGCTTTGCTAGTCCGATCCCGGAGCGTTGCCAGTCCGATCCCAGAGCTTTGCTAGTCCGACCCCAGAGCTTTGCCAGTCCGACCCCAGAGCTTTGCCAGTCCGATCCCGGAGCTTTGCCAGTCCGACCCCAGAGCTTTGCCAGTCCGACCCCGGAGCTTTGCTAGTCCGATCCCGGAGCTTTGCTAGTCCAATCCCGGAGCTTTGCCAGTCCGACCCCAGAGCTTTGCCAGTCCGACCCCGGAGCTTTGCTAGTCCGATCCCGGAGCTTTGCTAGTCCGATCCCGGAGCGTTGCCAGTCCGACCCCAGAGCTTTGCTAGTCCGACCCCAGAGCTTTGCCAGTCCGACCCCAGAGCTTTGCTAGTCCGACCCCAGAGCTTTGCCAGTCCAACCCCAGAGCTTTGCCAGTCCGACCCCGGAGCTTTGCTAGTCCGACCCCAGAGCTTTGCCAGTCCAACCCCAGAGCTTTGCTAGTCCGACCCCAGAGCTTTGCCAGTCCGACCCCAGAACTTTGCTAGTCCGATCCCGGAGCTTTGCTAGTCCGATCCCGGAGCTTTGCTAGTCCGATCCCGGAGCGTTGCCAGTCCGACCCCAGAGCTTTGCTAGTCCGACCCCAGAGCTTTGCCAGTCCAACCCCAGAGCTTTGCTAGTCCGACCCCAGAGCTTTGCCAGTCCGACCCCAGAACTTTGCTAGTCCGACCCCGGAGCGTTGCTAGTCCGATCCCGGAGCGTTGCCAGTCCGACTCCAGAGCTTTGCCAGTCCGACCCCAGAGCTTTGCCAGTCCGACCCCGGAGCGTTGCCAGTCCGACCCTAGAGCTTTTCTAGTCTGACCCCGGAGCGTTGCCAGTCCGACCCCGGAGCGTTGCCAGTCCGACCCCAGAGCTTTGCTAGTCTGACCCCGGAGCGTTGCAAGTCCGACCCCAGAGCTGCTGCCGACCGCGACAATAAATGTCATTACATTTTTTACATTATTTCTGCCATGTGTTTGATTCATCCTGCATTATTTGGGTCAGTATCTATTGTCAGCTACTAGGGTTTTTGGGTTAGCGTTCGAAAAGCAACAAACTTGGACTGGGATGGGGCATGAACTTACGCGGCGGGGTGGGGGGGCGGTCAGGAACTTGGGCTGGGATTTGGCAGGAACTTGTGGTGTGGGAGGAATTTAGGAAATTTGACTGGGGGGGACATGAACTTAGGCTGGGGGGGTGCTTCAGGAACTTGGTCTGGGGGGGGAGGCGGGTGTCAGGAACTTGGGCTGGGGGGATTGTCAGGAACTTGGGCTGGGATGGGGAGCTCTCTCCTGTCTGAAGTCGACAGTCAGAATGGCTCGAATTGCACGATGTAAAGTCACTAAGAACTTGGGCTGTGTGGTTCTAATGACACATTCCAGAGAAACTGCTGGGTGTGTCTTATCCTCCAAGGGGACCAATCAGGTCATGTGATCAATGGGATCGAAACAGCGCATTTTTCGATTGCAAATGTGAGAGACGGGGTGGGGTGGGGGGGAGTGAGCCGGGGACTGGGGGAGCGAGCCGGGGACTGGGGGAGGGGGGGAGCGAGCCGGGGACTGGGGGAGGGGGGAGCGAGCCGGGGGAGCGAGCCACGGACTGGGGGAGCGAGCCACGGACTGGGGGAGCGAGCCACGGACAGGGGGAGCGAGCCACGGACTGGGGGAGCGAGCCGGGGACTGGGGGAATGAGCCACGGACTGGGGGAGCGAGCCATGGACTGGGGGAATGAGCCACGGACTGGGGGAGCGAGCCACGGACAGGGGGAGCGAGCCGGGGACTGGGGGAGCGAGCCACGGACTGGGGGAGCGAGCCACGGACTGGGGGAGCGAGCCACGGACTGGGGGAGCGAGCCACGGACAGGGGGAGCGAGCCGGGGACTGGGGGAGCGAGCCGCGGACTGGGGGAACGAGCCACGGACTGGGGGAACGAGCCACGGACTGGGGGAACGAGCCACGGACTGGGGGAACGAGCCACGGACTGGAGGAGCGAGCCACGGACTGGGGGAGCGAGCCACGGACTGGGGGAGCGAGCCACGGACTGGGGGAACGAGCCACGGACTGGGGGAACGAGCCACGGACTGGGGGAGCGAGCCGGGGACTGGGGGAACGAGCCACGGACTGGGGGAGCGAGCCACGGACTGGGGGAGCGAGCCACGGACTGGGGGAGCGAGCCACGGACTGGGGGAGCGAGCCACGGACTGGGGGAGCGAGCCACGGACTGGGGGAGCGAGCCACGGACTGGGGGAACGAGCCACGGACTGGGGGAGCGAGCCACGGACTGGGGGAGCGAGCCACGGACTGGGGAGCGAGCCACGGACTGGGGGAGGGGGGGAGCGAGCCACGGACTGGGGGAGCGAGCCACGGACTGGGGGAATGAGCCACGGACTGGGGGAATGAGCCACGGACTGGGGGAGCGAGCCGGGGACTGGGGGAGCGAGCCGGGGACTGGGGGAACGAGCCACGGACTGGGGGAACGAGCCACGGACTGGGGGAGCGAGCCACGGACTGGGGGAGCGAGCCGGGGACTGGGGGAGCGAGCCACGGACTGGGGGAACGAGCCACGGACTGGGGGAATGAGCCACGGACTGGGGGAGCGAGCCACGGACTGGGGGAGCGAGCTGGGGACAGGGGGAACGAGCCACGGACTGGGGGAGCGAGCCACGGACTGGGGGAGCGAGCCACGGACTGGGGGAACGAGCCACGGACTGGGGGAATGAGCCACGGACTGGGGGAGCGAGCCACGGACTGGGGGAGCGAGCCACGGACTGGGGGAACGAGCCACGGACTGGGGGAGCGAGCCACGGACTGGGGGAACGAGCCACGGACTGGGGGAACGAGCCACGGACTGGGGGAATGAGCCACGGACTGGGAGAGCGAGCCACGGACTGGGGGAGCGAGCCACGGACTGGGGGAAGGAGCCACGGACTGGGGGAGCGAGCCGGGGACTGGGGGAACCAGCCACGGACTGGGGGAGCGAGCCACGGACTGGGGGAGCGAGCCACGGACTGGGGGAACGAGCCACGGACTGGGGGAACGAGCCACGGACTGGGGGAACGAGCCACGGACTGGGGGAGCGAGCCACGGACTGGGGGAGCGAGCCATGGACTGGGGGAGCGAGCCGGGGACTGGGGAACGAGCCGCGGACTGGGGGAGCGAGCCACGGACTGGGGGAACGAGCCACGGACTGGGGGAGCGAGCCACGGACTGGGGGAGCAAGCCACGGACTGGGGGAACGAGCCACGGACTGGGGGAGCGAGCCACGGACTGGGGGAAGGAGCCACGGACTGGGGGAGCGAGCCGGGGACTGGGGGAATGAGCCACGGACTGGGGGAGCGAGCCACAGACTGAGGGAACGAGCCACGGACTGGGGGAGCGAGCCACGGACTGGGGGAGCGAGCCACAGACTGGGGGAACGAGCCACGGACTGGGGGAACGAGCCACGGACTGGGGGAGCGAGCCACGGACTGGGGGAGCGAGCCACGGACTGGGGGAGCGAGCCACGGACTGGGGGAACGAGCCACGGACTGGGGGAACGAGCCACGGACTGGGGGAGCGAGCCACGGACTGGGGGAGCGAGCCACGGACTGGGGGAGCGAGCCACGGACTGGGGGAGCGAGCTGGGGACTGGGGGAACGAGCCACGGACTGGGGGAGCGAGCCGGGGACTGGGGGAGCGAGCCAAGGACTGGGGGAGCGAGCCACGGACTGGGGGAACGAGCCACGGACTGGGGGAGCGAGCCACGGACTGGGGGAGCGAGCCACAGACTGGGGGAACGAGCCACGGACTGGGGGAGCGAGCCACGGACTGGGGGAGCGAGCCACGGACTGGGGGAGCGAGCCGGGGACTGGGGAACGAGCCGCGGACTGGGGGAGCGAGCCACGGACTGGGGGAACGAGCCACGGACTGGGGGAGCGAGCCACGGACTGGGGGAACGAGCCACGGACTGGGGGAGCGAGCCACGGACTGGGGGAAGGAGCCACGGACTGGGGGAGCGAGCCGGGGACTGGGGGAATGAGCCACGGACTGGGGGAGCGAGCCACAGACTGGGGGAACGAGCCACGGACTGGGGGAGCGAGCCACGGACTGGGGGAGCGAGCCACAGACTGGGGGAACGAGCCACGGACTGGGGGAGCGAGCCACGGACTGGGGGAGCGAGCCACGGACTGGGGGAGCGAGCCACGGACTGGGGGAACGAGCCACGGACTGGGGGAGCGAGCCACAGACTGGGGGAACGAGCCACGGACTGGGGGAACGAGCCACAGACTGGGGGAGCGAGCCACGGACTGGGGGAACGAGCCACGGACTGGGGAAACGAGCCACGGACTGGGGGAGCGAGCCACGGACTGGGGGAGCGAGCCACGGACTGGGGGAGCGAGCCACGGACTGGGGGTGCGAGCCGGGGACTGGGGAACGAGCCGCGGACTGGGGGAGCGAGCCACGGACTGGGGGAGCGAGCCGCGGACTGGGGGAGCGAGCCGCGGACTGGGGGAACGAGCCGCTGTCTGGGGGAGCGAGCCACGGACTGGGGGAGCGAGCCGGGGACTGGGGGAGCGAGCCACGGACTGGGGGAAGGAGCCACGGACTGGGGGAGCGAGCCACGGACTGGGGGAGCGAGCCACGGACTGGGGGAGCGAGCCACGGACTGGGGGAGCGAGCCACGGACTGGGGGAGCGAGCCGGGGACTGGGGAACGAGCCGCGGACTGGGGGAGCGAGCCGCGGACTGGGGGAGCGAGCCGCGGACTGGGGGAGCGAGCCGCGGACTGGGGGAACGAGCCGCTGTCTGGGGGAGCGAGCCACGGACTGGGGGAGCGAGCCACGGACTGGGGGAGCGAGCCACGGACTGGGGGAGCGAGCCACGGACTGGGGGAGCGAGCCACGGACTGGGGGAGCGAGCCACGGACTGGGGGAGCGAGCCACGGACTGGGGGAACGAGCCACGGACTGGGGGAGCGAGCCACGGACAGGGGGAGCGAGCCGGGGACTGGGGGAGCGAGCCAAGGACTGGGGGAGCGAGCCACGGACTGGGGGAGCGAGCCACGGACTGGGGGAGCGAGCCACGGACAGGGGGAGCGAGCCGGGGACTGGGGGAGCGAGCCGCGGACTGGGGGAACGAGCCACGGACTGGGGGAACGAGCCACGGACTGGGGGAACGAGCCACGGACTGGGGGAACGAGCCACGGACTGGAGGAGCGAGCCACGGACTGGGGGAGCGAGCCACGGACTGGGGGAGCGAGCCACGGACTGGGGGAACGAGCCACGGACTGGGGGAACGAGCCACGGACTGGGGGAGCGAGCCGGGGACTGGGGGAACGAGCCACGGACTGGGGGAGCGAGCCACGGACTGGGGGAGCGAGCCACGGACTGGGGGAGCGAGCCACGGACTGGGGGAGCGAGCCACGGACTGGGGGAGCGAGCCACGGACTGGGGGAGCGAGCCACGGACTGGGGGAACGAGCCACGGACTGGGGGAGCGAGCCACGGACTGGGGGAGCGAGCCACGGACTGGGGAGCGAGCCACGGACTGGGGGAGGGGGGGAGCGAGCCACGGACTGGGGGAGCGAGCCACGGACTGGGGGAATGAGCCACGGACTGGGGGAATGAGCCACGGACTGGGGGAGCGAGCCGGGGACTGGGGGAGCGAGCCGGGGACTGGGGGAACGAGCCACGGACTGGGGGAACGAGCCACGGACTGGGGGAGCGAGCCACGGACTGGGGGAGCGAGCCGGGGACTGGGGGAGCGAGCCACGGACTGGGGGAACGAGCCACGGACTGGGGGAATGAGCCACGGACTGGGGGAGCGAGCCACGGACTGGGGGAGCGAGCTGGGGACAGGGGGAACGAGCCACGGACTGGGGGAGCGAGCCACGGACTGGGGGAGCGAGCCACGGACTGGGGGAACGAGCCACGGACTGGGGGAATGAGCCACGGACTGGGGGAGCGAGCCACGGACTGGGGGAGCGAGCCACGGACTGGGGGAACGAGCCACGGACTGGGGGAGCGAGCCACGGACTGGGGGAACGAGCCACGGACTGGGGGAACGAGCCACGGACTGGGGGAATGAGCCACGGACTGGGAGAGCGAGCCACGGACTGGGGGAGCGAGCCACGGACTGGGGGAAGGAGCCACGGACTGGGGGAGCGAGCCGGGGACTGGGGGAACCAGCCACGGACTGGGGGAGCGAGCCACGGACTGGGGGAGCGAGCCACGGACTGGGGGAACGAGCCACGGACTGGGGGAACGAGCCACGGACTGGGGGAACGAGCCACGGACTGGGGGAGCGAGCCACGGACTGGGGGAGCGAGCCATGGACTGGGGGAGCGAGCCGGGGACTGGGGAACGAGCCGCGGACTGGGGGAGCGAGCCACGGACTGGGGGAACGAGCCACGGACTGGGGGAGCGAGCCACGGACTGGGGGAGCAAGCCACGGACTGGGGGAACGAGCCACGGACTGGGGGAGCGAGCCACGGACTGGGGGAAGGAGCCACGGACTGGGGGAGCGAGCCGGGGACTGGGGGAATGAGCCACGGACTGGGGGAGCGAGCCACAGACTGAGGGAACGAGCCACGGACTGGGGGAGCGAGCCACGGACTGGGGGAGCGAGCCACAGACTGGGGGAACGAGCCACGGACTGGGGAAACGAGCCACGGACTGGGGGAGCGAGCCACGGACTGGGGGAGCGAGCCACGGACTGGGGGAGCGAGCCACGGACTGGGGGAACGAGCCACGGACTGGGGGAACGAGCCACGGACTGGGGGAGCGAGCCACGGACTGGGGGAGCGAGCCACGGACTGGGGGAGCGAGCCACGGACTGGGGGAGCGAGCTGGGGACTGGGGGAACGAGCCACGGACTGGGGGAGCGAGCCGGGGACTGGGGGAGCGAGCCAAGGACTGGGGGAGCGAGCCACGGACTGGGGGAACGAGCCACGGACTGGGGGAGCGAGCCACGGACTGGGGGAGCGAGCCACAGACTGGGGGAACGAGCCACGGACTGGGGGAGCGAGCCACGGACTGGGGGAGCGAGCCACGGACTGGGGGAGCGAGCCGGGGACTGGGGAACGAGCCGCGGACTGGGGGAGCGAGCCACGGACTGGGGGAACGAGCCACGGACTGGGGGAGCGAGCCACGGACTGGGGGAACGAGCCACGGACTGGGGGAGCGAGCCACGGACTGGGGGAAGGAGCCACGGACTGGGGGAGCGAGCCGGGGACTGGGGGAATGAGCCACGGACTGGGGGAGCGAGCCACAGACTGGGGGAACGAGCCACGGACTGGGGGAGCGAGCCACGGACTGGGGGAGCGAGCCACAGACTGGGGGAACGAGCCACGGACTGGGGGAGCGAGCCACGGACTGGGGGAGCGAGCCACGGACTGGGGGAGCGAGCCACGGACTGGGGGAACGAGCCACGGACTGGGGGAGCGAGCCACGGACTGGGGGAACGAGCCACGGACTGGGGGAACGAGCCACGGACTGGGGGAGCGAGCCACGGACTGGGGGAACGAGCCACGGACTGGGGAAACGAGCCACGGACTGGGGGAGCGAGCCACGGACTGGGGGAGCGAGCCACGGACTGGGGGAGCGAGCCACGGACTGGGGGTGCGAGCCGGGGACTGGGGAACGAGCCGCGGACTGGGGGAGCGAGCCACGGACTGGGGGAGCGAGCCGCGGACTGGGGGAGCGAGCCGCGGACTGGGGGAACGAGCCGCTGTCTGGGGGAGCGAGCCACGGACTGGGGGAGCGAGCCGGGGACTGGGGGAGCGAGCCACGGACTGGGGGAAGGAGCCACGGACTGGGGGAGCGAGCCACGGACGGGGGGAGCGAGCCACGGACTGGGGGAGCGAGCCACGGACTGGGGGAGCGAGCCACGGACTGGGGGAGCGAGCCGGGGACTGGGGAACGAGCCGCGGACTGGGGGAGCGAGCCGCGGACTGGGGGAGCGAGCCGCGGACTGGGGGAGCGAGCCGCGGACTGGGGGAACGAGCCGCTGTCTGGGGGAGCGAGCCACGGACTGGGGGAGCGAGCCACGGACTGGGGGAGCGAGCCACGGACTGGGGGAGCGAGCCACGGACTGGGGGAGCGAGCCACGGACTGGGGGAGCGAGCCACGGACTGGGGGAGCGAGCCACGGACTGGGGGAACGAGCCACGGACTGGGGGAGCGAGCCACGGACTGGGGGAGCGAGCCGGGGACTGGGGGAACGAGCCAAGGACTGGGGGAGCGAGCCACGGACTGGGGGAGCGAGCCACGGACTGGGGGAACGAGCCACGGACTGGGGGAGCGAGCCACGGACTGGGGGAGCGAGCCACGGACTGGGGGAGCGAGCCACGGACTGGGGGAGCGAGCCGGGGACTGGGGGAACGAGCCACGGACTGGGGGAGCGAGCCGGGGACTGGGGGAGCGAGCCAAGGACTGGGGGAGCGAGCCACGGACTGGGGGAACGAGCCACGGACTGGGGGAACGAGCCACGGACTGGGGGAGCGAGCCACAGACTGGGGGAATGAGCCACGGACTGGGGGAGCGAGCCACGGACTGGGGGAGCGAGCCACGGACTGGGGGAGCGAGCCGGGGACTGCGGAACGAGCCGCGGACTGGGGGAGCGAGCCACGGACTGGGGGAACGAGCCACGGACTGGGGGAGCGAGCCACGGACTGGGGGAGCAAGCCACGGACTGGGGGAACGAGCCACGGACTGGGGGAGCGAGCCACGGACTGGGGGAAGGAGCCACGGACTGGGGGAGCGAGCCGGGGACTGGGGGAATGAGCCACGGACTGGGGGAGCAAGCCACAGACTGGGGGAACGAGCCACGGACTGGGGGAACGAGCCACGGACTGGGGGAGCGAGCCACGGACTGGGGGAACGAGCCACGGACTGGGGGAGCGAGCCACGGACTGGGGGAGCAAGCCACGGACTGGCGGAACGAGCCACGGACTGGGGGAGCGAGCCACGGACTGGGGGAACGAGCCACGGACTGGGGGAACGAGCCACGGACTGGGGGAGCGAGCCACGGACTGGGGGAACGAGCCACGGACTGGGGGAGCGAGCCACGGACTGGGGGAGTGAGCCACGGACTGGGGGAACGAGCCACGGACTGGGGGAACGAGCCACGGACTGGGGGAGCGAGCCACGGACTGGGGGAGCGAGCCACGGACTGGGGGAGCGAGCCACGGACTGGGGGAGCGAGCCACGGACTGGGGGAGCGAGCCACGGACTGGGGGAACGAGCCACAGACTGGGGGAGCGAGCCACGGACTGGGGGAACGAGCCACGGACTGGGGGAACGAGCCACGGACTCGGGGAACGAGCCACGGACTGGGGGAGCGAGCCACGGACTGGGGGAGCGAGCCACGGACTAGGGGAGCGAGCCAGGACTGGGGGAACGAGAGAGGAAGCAGGAGAGGGGATCAGAGGAAAGAGAGGTAACTCAGGGAAGGCGGATCACATTCTTCCAACCCCTATTACACCCACACCCGATTTCTCGGAAAGCTCAGTGCATGTGTGACAAGGGACATCATTGGAGTGGATGAAATCCGAAAGTCACAACACTGTCACTATTCACCTCATATCCAATAAACCTGTTAACAATCCTTGACTTACACACAATGCCTCATCTATGGCGGGGCAGTGGGGGCAAGGAACATGGGTTGGGGGATAAGGAACTTCGGCTGGTGGAAGCACGAATTTAGGCTGGGAGGTGGGGGGCATGAACTTGGCCTGTGGGGATAAGGAATTTCAGCTTGGAAGTCAGGAACTTGGGCTGGTGTGGGTCAGGAACTTGGGCTAGGGTTGTCAGGAACTTGTGCTGGGAGAACTCTATCCTGTCTGCGGTCTGAAATCAGAATGGGTCGAATTGCACTTTGCAAAGTCACTCAGAACTTCGGCTGGGCAGTTCCAATTCCAGAAAAACTTCTGGGTGTGGCTTATTCTTCAAGGGGATCAATCAGTAATCAAGTCGTGTGATCATGGAGAGCCTGTCAGAGCATTTTCCAGTGCAAATAGCTACATCCCTTCTCCTCCTTCTTAGGCAGTCTCCCGGAGTCGAGGATGACTAGATTCCACACTAAGATGAGTTCTAAGGTTACTGATGAGACCAATGCAGGAACTACAGTCTCTGTCACAGGTGGGGCGGATGCTGGTTGGAGTGTTTGATTTGTCGTACGCTCCTTCCGCTTTTTGTACTTGGCTTCCGGGTGCTCCCGGCGAAGTGACACGAAGTGTTCGGTGTCTCTTCGGATGCTCCTCCTCCACTTTGAGCGGGGCCAGGGATTTCCAAGAGTTGTGGGGAGGTTGCATTTTTTTCAAGGAGGTTTTCAGAGTGCTGTTGAAGTATTTTCTCTGTCCTCCTGGGACGCGCCTGCCATGACAGAGCTCGGAGTAGAGTGCTTGTTTCAGGAGTCTAGCATCGAGCATGCAGACAATGTAGCCCACCCACCGGAACTGATTGAGCATGGTCAATGCCTCGATGCTCGGGATGTTGGTGAGAGAGAGAGAGAACGCTGACATTGTTGTCCCTATCCTGCCAATGAATTTGCAGGATTTTGGGGAGTGCAAATCATTACATCCACAATATTAATGTCCAGTTAGTCCGTTGATTGAGGGATAAATGTTGAACAGGGCACTGGAAGAACTGCCCGATGATCTTCTCACTGTTTCATTGTTCTGTTCCCAGACAGTTGATTATCTGAAATCTGATAAATGGCACAATTCTAGCAGATTCCTGTATGATTAATTTCACAGCTCCTTCAGCATGAAAGAAACAGTATGTGTGCAGAATGGAACAAATAAGCAGTCTTTTCAATCTGTTAACTGTTTTCACATCACTGCCAGAGGATTGAATGGGCAGTTTTCTGATAAAGACAACAGAACAAAGCAACTATTGAATCCAAAAGCTTTCTTTTACACAGAAAATGTTGGAAACTCTCAGCAGGTCAGCACTGCTCAAAGAAACCTGATTTACAAAGTTTTCAATTAAAAAGTCTCGCATTAAACTAGTCTAGATAAGCAATTTCAAACATTGAAATAAACTTCTACTTTTTGATTAAATATCTGAAACATCGACTGACTAACTTCTGATCTTTCACAGATTCTGCCTGACCTGCAGTAGACTTTTCAAGTTCTGTATATTCCTATGTTCTTATGTCAATCCAGTTAGAATAAATAGTACAAAAGCAAACTACTGCGGATGCTGAAAATCTAAAATAAAAACGGAAAATGCTGGAAATGCTCAGTAGGTCAGGCAGCATCTGTGGAGAGAGAAACAGAGTTAATGTTTCAGGTCGATGATCGCTTCCTGCTCTCGCCCCGAACTGGAAAATATCAACTTTGCCTCCAATGGTCATCCCTCCCTCGCCTTCAGATGGTCCATCTCCAACTCTTACCTTCCCTTCCCCAAATTCTTTCTCTTCATTTCTGGGGATCATCATCATCATCAGCAGCAGTCCCTCGGAATCGAGGAAGACTTGCTTCCACTCTAAAAACTGAGTCCTTAGGTGACTGAACAGTCCAATATGAGAACCACAGTACCTGTCACAGGTGGGACAGATAGTCGTTGAGGGAAGGGGTGGGTGGGACTGGTTTGCCACATGCTCCTTCCGCTGCCTGCACTTGATTTCTGCATGCTCTCGGCAATGAGACTCGGGGCTTCTGGGGATAGGCTATCCCCCAATATCTATTATACGCCTACTGAGTTCCACAGCTACCTTGATTACACTTCCTCCCACAATGCTTCCAGTAAGGACTCTATTCTATTTTCCTAGTTTCTCCATCTCCGTTGCATCTGTTCCGATGATGCACCTTCCACACCAGTGCTTCTGCTTTATCTTCCTTTTTCTTCAACCGAGGATTCCTCTCCACAGTGGTCGACAGAGCTCTCGACCATGTCCGTCCCATTTTCCAGACTTCTGCCCTCACGCCTTCTCCTCCCTTGTCCTCACCTTCCCCTACACCAGCCTCTACAGTCAACGTATCATCCACCACCACTTCCATCACTGTCTGCATGATGCTGCTATCAAACACATCTTCCCCTCTCCTTTCAGCATTCTAAATGGACCATTTCCTCCATGACACCCTGGTCTGCTCTTCCATCAGCCCCCAATGCCCGCTCCCCTTCCCACAGCACCATCCTATGCAAGTGCAGAAGATGCAATGCTTGGCTTTTTACCATCTCACTGCCCACTGTTCAGGGCCCCAAAACACTCCTTGCAGGTAACACAGCGATTTACTTGTACTTCTTTTAAATTAGTATACTGTATTCACTCCTCACGATGTGGTCTTCTCTACATTGTGGAGACTAAATGCAGATTGGTTGATCATTTTACTGAACATCTCCACTCAATCCGCAAGCGTGACCCTGAGCTTCCGGTCGCTTGCCATTTTAATTCTCCATGCCACTCCCACTCTGACCTCATCCTCCTACACTGTTCTAATGAAGCTCTTGGAAGCTCAAGGAATCGCACATCCACTTTCACTTCGGCACTTTACTTCCTTCCATTGATTTCAACAACTTCAGATCATAACTATTGCTCCCATTTTTTCAGACAGCAGGTGCTGGAATTATTTCGCTGTTGCCATTTACAGCTCCTCTAGACCCAGCTTTTGTTTCTTTATTCATCATCATCATAGTCGGTCCCTCAAAACAAGGATGACGTGCTTCCACACCAAAAAAAAGGATGAGTTCACAGGTATTTCGAATGAAGAACCCGAGCTACATCCTCAAGAGTGGAAGACGCCTGTGCGTGGATTTTTTTAT
The DNA here is from genome assembly GCF_044704955.1 of Pristiophorus japonicus. Classification (NCBI taxonomy): domain Eukaryota; kingdom Metazoa; phylum Chordata; class Chondrichthyes; family Pristiophoridae; genus Pristiophorus; species Pristiophorus japonicus. Next base: position 135,643,284 of record NC_091990.1, on the reverse strand, counting down.
CGTGTGGTGGCCGTTGCACACCAGCCACCACACGGGCTTGACAGAGCTAGGTCTTGGTCCAGTGGCAAGATTACCCAAGACAACTGGAGACCTGATCTGCTGTAGTCCCATTACCGCCCTCTTTTGTCATTTACTGAGCGCTGCCCTCCACATTTTCAAACACCTTCCCTTTTGTTCTTTCCACCCCTTCTCCTTCATCCCTTTCTTTCGCTGCTTGCTTATAAACTGTTAAATCTCTAACTTCTTCCAGTTCTGATGAAGGGTCATTGACCTGCAACGTTAACTCTGCTTCTTTCTCCACAGATTGCTGCCTGGCCTATGGAGTATTTCCAGCATTTTCTGTTAGAATAAATAGTGATTCATCCCACTTATTCGGAAGGGTCTCCATTGTTCCCCCATTTCAGATGCTGACAATGCTGTGCATTTCCAGCCTTTGATTTCTATTCCAGAATACATGTTTCTGAAAGCTGTAGAATGTCTTCAGATATTAGATTGACCTGAGACTTTTGCTGATCCACAATATTTGCTCATGTCTTGTAATTTTCTCCTGTTTTCTGTTTATTTTTCTCTTGGTTCTCAATTAGCCTCACACTATACTATGGCTAAGGGACCAGCAAGCAACCTTTTACAGGTGTCTGTCAATGCGTCTGTGTGATGGGGCACTGGGAGCTGTGTCTCAGCTGTCCCGAGTGACTCCACAGCTCAATTCCCTCCATTGCTATGGGGAGGAAGTCTCCAGTTGACATCTCACCGATGTCATTATCTGAGAACTGGGACTGACCATGTGGGTGATCTCAGACATGAACCTGTGTCCTAGCATTCCGTAATTAAATATCTTTGAGGTCCAACCGACGTTCTACGATACAGTCGCCAGTTTTTCCTATTTTAAAACTGTTGAGTTGGAATGATCTGTATCTATTTTCAATTTGTCCATTCACAATTCCCAAGATAATGAAGCAGTCAATGCCAGCATGCTGCAAGATCTGGAGAACATCCAGGCTGGGACTGATAAGTGGCAAATAACATTTGTGCCACACAAGTGCCAGGCAATAGCCATATGAACATAAGAACATAAGAATTAGGAACAGGAGTAGGCCATCGAGCTCCTCGAGCCTGCTCCGCCATTCAAAAAGATCATGGCTGATCTGGCCGTGGACTCAGCTCCACTTACCCGCCCGCTCCCCATTGTCATGTATCTTACATTATTCTATATAACTGTATCCCAACATGCTATTCATGACTGTAATAAGATATGACCTGTAACCACCAGCATACCTTACCACTGGGGGTGTACTTGCAAGAGAGAGAGATATACAAGGACAGGTCTCAGGCAAGTGCAGCATTCCAGAGCTGTGAAATAAAAGGTGCAGGTCCAGAGTGACCTTGACTTCACTACATGCCTCGTGTGAATCTGTACTGAGGGGACAGGACTTTACACCCATAACCCTTAATTCCCTTATTGGTTAAAAATCTATCTATCTGTAATTTGAATACATTCAATGAGCTAGCCTCAACTGCTTCCTTGGGCAGAGAATTCCACAGATTCACAACCCTCTGGGAGAAGAAATTCCTTCTCAACTCGGTTTTAAATTGGCTCCCCCGTATTTTGAGGTTGTGCCCCCTAGTTCTAGTCTCCCCGACCAGTGGGAACAACCTCTCTGCCTCTATCTTGTCTATCCCTTTCATTATTTTGAATGTTTCTATAAGATCACCCCTCTACTTTTTGATTAAATATCTGAAACATCGACTGACTGACTTCTGATCTTTCACAGATTCTGCCTGACCTGCAGTAGACTTTTCAAGTTTTGTATATTCCTATGTTCTTATGTCAATCCAGTTAGAATAAATAGTACAAAAGCAAACTACTGCGGATGCTGAAAATCTAAAATAAAAACGGAAAATGCTGGAAATGCTCAGCGGGTCAGGCAGCATCTGTGGAGAGAGAAACAGAGTTAATGTTTCAGGTCGATGATCGCTTCCTGCTCTCGCCCCGAACTGGAAAATATCAACTTTGCCTCCAATTGTCATCCCTCCCTCGCCTTCAGATGGTCCATCTCCAACTCTTACTTTCCCTTCCCCAAATTCTTTCTCTTCATTTCTGGGGATCATCATCATCATCAGCAGCAGTCCCTCGGAATCGAGGAAGACTTGCTTCCACTCTAAAAACTGAGTCCTTAAGTGACTGAACAGTCCAATATGAGAACCACAGTACCTGTCACAGGTGGGACAGATAGTCGTTGAGGGAAGGGGTGGGTGGGACTGGTTTGCCACATGCTCTTTCCGCTGCCTGCGCTTGATTTCTGCATGCTCTCGGCAATGAGACTCGGGGCTTCTGGGGATAGGCTATCCCCCAATATCTATTATACGCCTACTGAGTTCCACAGCTACCTTGATTACACTTCCTCCCACAATGCTTCCAGTAAGGACTCTATTCTATTTTCCTAGTTTCTCCATCTCCGTCGCATCTGTTCCGATGATGCACCTTCCACACCAGTGCTTCTGCTTTATCTTCCTTTTTCTTCAACCGAGGATTCCTCTCCACAGTGGTCGACAGAGCTCTCGACCATGTCCGTCCCATTTTCCAGACTTCTGCCCTCACGCCTTCTCCTCCCTTGTCCTCACCTTCCCCTACACCAGCCTCTACAGTCAACGTATCATCCACCACCACTTCCATCACTGTCTGCATGATGCTGCTATCAAACACATCTTCCCCTCTCCTTTCAGCATTCTAAATGGACCATTTCCTCCATGACACCCTGGTCTGCTCTTCCATCAGCCCCCAATGCCCGCTCCCCTTCCCACAGCACCATCCTATGCAAGTGCAGAAGATGCAATGCTTGGCTTTTTACCATCTCACTGCCCACTGTTCAGGGCCCCAAAACACTCCTTGCAGGTAACACAGCGATTTACTTGTACTTCTTTTAAATTAGTATACTGTATTCACTCCTCACGATGTGGTCTTCTCTACATTGTGGAGACTAAATGCAGATTGGTTGATCATTTTACTGAACATCTCCACTCAATCCGCAAGCGTGACCCTGAGCTTCCGGTCGCTTGCCATTTTAATTCTCCATGCCACTCCCACTCTGACCTCATCCTCCTACACTGTTCTAATGAAGCTCTTGGAAGCTCAAGGAATCGCACATCCACTTTCACTTCGGCACTTTACTTCCTTCCATTGATTTCAACAACTTCAGATCATAACTATTGCTCCCATTTTTTCAGACAGCAGGTGCTGGAATTATTTCGCTGTTGCCATTTACAGCTCCTCTAGACCCAGCTTTCGTTTCTTTATTCATCATCATCATAGTCGGTCCCTCAAAACAAGGATGACGTGCTTCCACACCAAAAAAAAGGATGAGTTCACAGGTATTTCGAATGAAGAACCCGAGCTACATCCTCAAGAGTGGAAGACGCCTGTGCGTGGATTTTTTTATCGTGTGGTGGCCGTTGCACACCAGCCACCACACGGGCTTGACAGAGCTAGGTCTTGGTCCAGTGGCAAGATTACCCAAGACAACTGGAGACCTGATCTGCTGTAGTCCCATTACCGCCCTCTTTTGTCATTTACTGAGCGCTGCCCTCCACATTTTCAAACACCTTCCCTTTTGTTCTTTCCACCCCTTCTCCTTCATCCCTTTCTTTCGCTGCTTGCTTATAAACTGTTAAATCTCTAACTTCTTCCAGTTCTGATGAAGGGTCATTGACCTGCAACGTTAACTCTGCTTCTTTCTCCACAGATTGCTGCCTGGCCTATGGAGTATTTCCAGCATTTTCTGTTAGAATAAATAGTGATTCATCCCACTTATTCGGAAGGGTCTCCATTGTTCCCCCATTTCAGATGCTGACAATGCTGTGCATTTCCAGCCTTTGATTTCTATTCCAGAATACATGTTTCTGAAAGCTGTAGAATGTCTTCAGATATTAGATTGACCTGAGACTTTTGCTGATCCACAATATTTGCTCATGTCTTGTAATTTTCTCCTGTTTTCTGTTTATTTTTCTCTTGGTTCTCAATTAGCCTCACACTATACTATGGCTAAGGGACCAGCAAGCAACCTTTTACAGGTGTCTGTCAATGCGTCTGTGTGATGGGGCACTGGGAGCTGTGTCTCAGCTGTCCCGAGTGACTCCACAGCTCAATTCCCTCCATTGCTATGGGGAGGAAGTCTCCAGTTGACATCTCACCGATGTCATTATCTGAGAACTGGGACTGACCATGTGGGTGATCTCAGACATGAACCTGTGTCCTAGCATTCCGTAATTAAATATCTTTGAGGTCCAACCGACGTTCTACGATACAGTCGCCAGTTTTTCCTATTTTAAAACTGTTGAGTTGGAATGATCTGTATCTATTTTCAATTTGTCCATTCACAATTCCCAAGATAATGAAGCAGTCAATGCCAGCATGCTGCAAGATCTGGAGAACATCCAGGCTGGGACTGATAAGTGGCAAATAACATTTGTGCCACACAAGTGCCAGGCAATAGCCATATGAACATAAGAACATAAGAATTAGGAACAGGAGTAGGCCATCGAGCTCCTCGAGCCTGCTCCGCCATTCAAAAAGATCATGGCTGATCTGGCCGTGGACTCAGCTCCACTTACCCGCCCGCTCCCCATTGTCATGTATCTTACATTATTCTATATAACTGTATCCCAACATGCTATTCATGACTGTAATAAGATATGACCTGTAACCACCAGCATACCTTACCACTGGGGGTGTACTTGCAAGAGAGAGAGATATACAAGGACAGGTCTCAGGCAAGTGCAGCATTCCAGAGCTGTGAAATAAAAGGTGCAGGTCCAGAGTGACCTTGACTTCACTACATGCCTCGTGTGAATCTGTACTGAGGGGACAGGACTTTACACCCATAACCCTTAATTCCCTTATTGGTTAAAAATCTATCTATCTGTAATTTGAATACATTCAATGAGCTAGCCTCAACTGCTTCCTTGGGCAGAGAATTCCACAGATTCACAACCCTCTGGGAGAAGAAATTCCTTCTCAACTCGGTTTTAAATTGGCTCCCCCGTATTTTGAGGTTGTGCCCCCTAGTTCTAGTCTCCCCGACCAGTGGGAACAACCTCTCTGCCTCTATCTTGTCTATCCCTTTCATTATTTTGAATGTTTCTATAAGATCACCCCTCTACTTTTTGATTAAATATCTGAAACATCGACTGACTGACTTCTGATCTTTCACAGATTCTGCCTGACCTGCAGTAGACTTTTCAAGTTCTGTATATTCCTATGTTCTTATGTCAATCCAGTTAGAATAAATAGTACAAAAGCAAACTACTGCGGATGCTGAAAATCTAAAATAAAAACGGAAAATGCTGGAAATGCTCAGCGGGTCAGACAGCATCTGTGGAGAGAGAAACAGAGTTAATGTTTCAGGTCGATGATCGCTTCCTGCTCTCGCCCCGAACTGGAAAATATCAACTTTGCCTCCAATTGTCATCCCTCCCTCGCCTTCAGATGGTCCATCTCCAACTCTTACCTTCCCTTCCCCAAATTCTTTCTCTTCATTTCTGGGGATCATCATCATCATCATCATCGGCAGTCCCTCGGAATCGAGGAAGACTTGCTTCCACTCTAAAAACTGAGTCCTTAAGTGACTGAACAGTCCAATACGAGAACCACAGTACCTGTCACAGGTGGGACAGATAGTCGTTGAGGGAAGGGGTGGGTGGGACTGGTTTGCCACATGCTCTTTCCGCTGCCTGCACTTGATTTCTGCATGCTCTCGGCAATGAGACTCGGGGCTTCTGGGGATAGGCTATTCCCCAATATCTATTATACGCCTACTGAGTTCCACAGCTACCTTGAGTACACTTCCTCCCACAATGCTTCCAGTAAGACTCTATTCTATTTTCCTAGTTTCTCCGTCTCCATCACATCTGTTCCAACAATGCACCTTCCACACCAGTGCTTCTGCTATATCTTCCTTTTTCTTCAACCGAGGATTCCTCTCCACAGTGGTCGACAGGGCTCCTGACCATGTCCGTCCCATTTCCCAGACTTCTGCCCTCACGCCTTCTCCTCCCTTGTCCTCACCTTCCCCTACACCAGCCTCTACAGTCAACGTATCATCCACCACCATTTCCATCACTGTCTGCATGATGCCGCTACCAAACACATCTTCCCCTCTCCTTTCAGCATTCTAAATGGACCATTTCCTCCATGACACCCTGGTCTGCTCTTCCATTAGCCCCCAATGCCCGCTCCCCTTCCCACAGCACCATGCTATGCAAGTGCAGAAGATGCAATGCTTGGCTTTTTACCATCTCACTGCCCACTGTTCAGGGCCCCAAAACACTCCTTGGAGGTAACACAGCGATTTACTTGTACTTCTTTTAAATTAGTATACTGTATTCACTCCTCACGATGTGGTCTTCTCTACATTGTGGAGACTAAATGCAGATTGGTTGATCATTTTACTGAACATCTCCATTCAATCCGCAAGCGTGACCCTGAGCTTCCGGTCGCTTGCCATTTTAATTCTCCATGCCACTCCCACTCTGACCTCATCCTCCTACACTGTTCTAATGAAGCTCTTGGAAGCTCAAGGAATCGCACCTCTGCTTACACTTAGGCACTTTACTTCCTTCCATTGATTTCAACAACTTCAGATCATAACTATTGCTCCCATTTTTTCAGACAGCAGGTGCTGGAATTATTTCGCTGTTGCCATTTACAGCTCCTCTAGACCCAGCTTTTGTTTCTTTATTCATCATCATCATAGTCGGTCCCTCAAAACAAGGATGACGTGCTTCCACACCAAAAAAAAGGATGAGTTCACAGGTATTTCGAATGAAGAACCCGAGCTACATCCTCAAGAGTGGAAGACGCCTGTGCGTGGATTTTTTTATCGTGTGGTGGCCGTTGCACACCAGCCACCACACGGGCTTGACAGAGCTAGGTCTTGGTCCAGTGGCAAGATTACCCAAGACAACTGGAGACCTGATCTGCTGTAGTCCCATTACCGCCCTCTTTTGTCATTTACTGAGTGCTGCCCTCCACATTTTCAAACACCTTCCCTTTTGTTCTTTCCACCCCTTCTCCTTCATCCCTTTCTTTCGCTGCTTGCTTATAAACTGTTAAATCTCTAACTTCTTCCAGTTCTGATGAAGGGTCATTGACCTGCAACGTTAACTCTGCTTCTTTCTCCACAGATTGCTGCCTGGCCTATGGAGTATTTCCAGCATTTTCTGTTAGAATAAATAGTGATTCATCCCACTTATTCGGAAGGGTCTCCATTGTTCCCCCATTTCAGATGCTGACAATGCTGTGCATTTCCAGCCTTTGATTTCTATTCCAGAATACATGTTTCTGAAAGCTGTAGAATGTCTTCAGATATTAGATTGACCTGAGACTTTTGCTGATCCACAATATTTGCTCATGTCTTGTAATTTTCTCCTGTTTTCTATTTATTTTTCTCTTGGTTCTCAATTAGCCTCACACTATACTATGGCTAAGGGACCAGCAAGCAACCTTTTACAGGTGACTGTCAATGCGTCTGTGTGATGGGGCACTGGGAGCTGTGTCTCAGCTGTCCCAAGTGACTCTACAGCTCAATTCCCTCCATTGCTATGGGGAGGAAGTCTCCAGTTGACATCTCACCGATGTCATTATCTGAGAACTGGGACTGACCATGTGGGTGATCTCAGACATGAACCTGTGTCCTAGCATTCCGTAATTAAATATCTTTGAGGTCCAACCGACGTTCTACGATATAGTCGCCAGTTTTTCCTATTTTAAAACCGTTGAGTTGGAATGATCTGTATCTATTTTCAATTTGTCCATTCACAATTCCCAAGATAATGAAGCAGTCAATGCCAGCATGCTGCAAGATCTGGAGAACATCCAGGCTGGGACTGATAAGTGGCAAATAACATTTGTGCCACACAAGTGCCAGGCAATAGCCATATGAACATAAGAACATAAGAACATAAGAATATAAGAACATAACAACATAAGAATTAGGAACAGGAATAGGCCATCTAGCCCCTCGAGCCTGCTCCGCCATTCAAAAAGATCATGGCTGATCTGGCCATGGACTCAGCTCCACTTACCTGCCCGCTCCCCGTAACCCTTAATTCCCTTATTGGTTAAAAATCTATCTATCTGTGATTTGAATACATTCAATGAGCTAGCCTCAACTGCTTCCCTGGGCAGAGAATTCCACAGATTCACAACCCTCTGGGAGAAGAAATTCCTTCTCAACTCGGTTTTAAATTGGCTCCCGCGTATTTTGAGGCTGTGCCCCCTAGTTCTAGTCTCCCCGACCAGTGGAAACAACCTCTCTGCCTCTATCTTGTCTATCCCTTTCATAATTTTGAATGTTTCTATAAGATCACCCCTCATCCTTCTGAACTCCAACGAGTAAAGACACAGTCTACTCAATCTATCATCATAAGGTAACCCCCTCATCTCCGGAATTAGCTTAGTGAATCGTCTCTGTACCCCCTCCAAAGCTAGTATATCCTTCCTTAACTAAGGTGACCAAAACTGCATGCAGTACTCCAGGTGCGGCCTCACCAATACCCTGTACAGTTGCAGAAGGACCTCCCTGCTGTTGTACTCCATCCCTCTTGCAATGAAGGCCAACATTCCATTCGCCTTCCTGATTACCTGCTGCACCTGCAAACTAACTTTTTGGGATTCATGCACAATGACCCCCAGGTCCCTCTGCACCGCAGCATGTTGTAATTTCTCCCCATTCAAATAATATTCCCTTTTACTGTTTTTTTTTCCCCAAGGTGGATGACCTCACATTTTCCAACATTGTATTCCATCTGCCAAACTTTAGCCCATTCGCTTAACCTATCTAAATCTCTTTGCAGCCTCTTTGTGTCCTCTACACAACCCGCTTTCCCACTAATCTTTGTGTCATCTTCAAATTTTGTTACACTACACTCTGTCCCTTCTTCCAGGTCACATATGTATATTGTAGACAGTTGTGGTCCCAGCACCGATCCCTGTAGCACACCACTAACCTCCGATTTCCAACCCGAAAAGGACCCATTTATCCTGACTCTCTGCTTTCTGTTAGCCAGCCAATTCTCGATCCATGCTAATACATTTCCTCTGACTCCGCGTACCTTTATCTTCTGCAGTAACCTTTTGTGTGGCACCTTATCGAATGCCTTTTGGAAATCTAAATACACCACATCCATCGGTACACCTCTATCCACCATGCTCATTATATCCTCAAAGAATTCCAGTAAATTAGTTAAACATGATTTCCCCTTCATGAATCCATGTTGCCTCTGCTTGATTGCACTATTCTTATCTAGATGTCCCGCTATTTCTACCTTAATGATAGCTTCAAGCATTTTCCCCACTACAGATGTTAAACTAACCGGCCTATAGTTACCTGCCTTTTGTCTGCCCCCTTTTTTGAACAGAGGCGTTACATTAGCTGCTTTCCAATCCGCTGGTACCTCCCCAGAGTCCAGAGAATTTTGGTAGATTATAACGAATGCATCTGCTATAACTTCCGCCATCTCTTTTAATACCCTGCGATGCATTTCATCAGGACCAGGGGACTTGTCTACCTTGAGTCCTATTAGCCTGTCCAGCACTACCTCCCTAGTGATAGTGATTGTCTCAAGGTCCTCCCTTCCCACATTCCCGTGACCAGCAATTTTTGGCATGGTTTTTGTGTCTTCCACTATGAAGACGGAAGCAAAATAATTGTTTAAGGTCTCAGCCATTTCCACATTTCTCATTATTAAATCCCCCTTCTCATTTTCTAAGGGACCAACATTTACTTTAGTCACTCTCTTCCGTTTTACATATCGGTAAAAGCTTTTACTTTCTGTTTTTATGTTTTGCGCAAGTTTACTTTCGTAATTTATCTTTCCTTTCTTTATTCCTTTTTTAGTCATTCTTTGCTGTCGTTTATCATTTTCCCAAGCTTCTAGTTTCCCACTAACCTTGGCCACCTTATACGCATTGGTTTTTAATTTGATACTCTCCTTTATTTCCTTGGTTATCCACAGCTGGTTATCCCTTCTCTTACCGCCCTTCTTTTTCATTGGAATATATTTTTGTTGAGCACTATGAAAGAGCTCCTTAAAAGTCCTCCACTGTTCCTCAATTGTGCCACCGTTTAGTCTGTGTTCCCAGTCTACTTTAGACAACTCTGCCCTCATCCCACTGTAGTCCCCTTTGTTTAAGCATAGTACGCTCGTTTGAGACACTACTTCCTCACCCTCAATCTGTATTACAAATTCAACCATACTGTGATCACTCATTCCGAGAGGATCTTTTACTAGGAGATCGTTTATTATTCCTGTCTCATTACACAGAACCAGTTCTAAGATAGCTTGCTCCCTTGTAGGTTCTGTAACATACTGTTCTAAGAAACAATCCCATATGCATTCTATGAATTCCTCCTCAAGGCTACCCCGTGCGATTTGATTTGACCAGTCGATATGTAGGTTAAAATCCCCCATGATTACTGCCATTCATTTTTCACACGCCTCCATTATTCCCTTGATTATTGTCCGCCCCACCGTGAAGTTATTATTTGGGGGCCTATAAACTACGCCCACCAGTGACTTTTTCCCCTTACTATCTCTAATCTCCACCCACAATGATTCAACATTTTGTTCATTAGAGCCAATATCATCTCTCACAACTGCCCTGATATCATTCTTTATTAACAGAGCAATCCCACCTCCTTTCCCTTCTTGTCTATCCTTCCGAATTGTCAGATACCCCTGTATTTTTAATTCCCAGTCTTGGCCACCCTGCAACCACGTTTCTGTAATGGCCACCAAATCATACCCATTTGTAATGATTTGTGCCATCAACTCATTTACTTTATTTCGAATGCTGCGTGCATTTAGGTAGAGTGTTTTAATACTAGTTTTTAAACCATGATTTTTAGTTTTGACCCTCCTGCAGCCCCTTTATATAAATACATATTGTCCTTTCCTATCACCTTGTGGTTTACATTTACCCCAGTGCTACTCTGCTCTGTTGCCTCCTGCCTTTTGCATTCTTTCTTGGGGTCTTGTTCATCTGCGCTCTCACCCATTCTAACTAGCTCAGAGCCCTCTCCTGGGTTCCGAATACTCCTTGTCTTGAGGCACCGAGCTTTCAGGCTTGCCTTTTTATTACACTTTGACCCTTTAGAATTTTGCTGTACAGTGGCCCTTTTTGTTTTTTGCCCTGGGTTTCTCTGCCCTCCACTTTTACTCATCTTCTTTCTGACTTTTGCTTCTCCAACAAGAGAACCCTAACCACCTCCCTTGGGCCTTCAATGGCATGACCATCGATAATTCCCTGGCATCAACATGCTGGGGAATCACCATTGACCAGAAACTCAACTGGACAGCAACATAAATGCTGTGGCTTCAAGACCAGGTCAGAGGCTGAGTTGCCTCCTGACACCCCAAAGCTTCTCCACCACTTACAAGGCACAAGTCAGGAGTGTGATGAAAAACTCTCTACTTGCCTGGACAGCAGCAACTGCAACAACATTCAAAATGTTCGACTTGATTCAGGACACCGCTAGAAACGCATCTAATCCACTCCCTCCACCACGGGCTGCAGTGTGAATCATCTACAGGATGCACTGCAACAAATCAGCTAGATTTCTTCAGCAGCACCTCCTAAACATGTAACCTCCACCACCTAGAAGGACATAGGCAGCAGATGCATGGGAACACTATCACCTCCAAGTTCTCCTCCATCCCAACTTGGATCTATATCACCGTTCCTTCATCGGCGCTGGGTTAAAATTCTGGAACTCCCTACCCAACAGCATTGTGGGAGTACCTGCAACACATGGACTGCAGCAGTTTAAGAAGGAGGTCCACCACCAACTTCTCAAGGGCAACTAGGCAATAAATGTCAGCAACGCTGATGTCCCAAGAAATATATTTTTTTAATGTATCAGAAAATAACAAACTATTGTATGACATGAGACAGTTTAATACATTTATGTCATATTATTGTTGTTAGTGAAGTAGTGCATGGCAATTAAGCACACATCAGCAGTTTATTATTATTTAAACTTTCCCCCACTTTTTGATGTGAACAGTTGCACGAGACAGGGTTAAAATCATAGAAATGTACAGCACAGAAGGAGGCCATTCAGTCTGTTGTGTCTGTGCTGGCTCTTTGAAAGACCAGTCATGCTTAATCCCACACCCTAACTTTAAACCTATATGTTTCCCCATCTTCAAGTACCTTTCCAACTCCCTTTTAAAATCACTTATGAAATCAGCTTCCACCACCTTTTCAGGTAGAGCATTCCAGATCCCGACAACTCTCTGAGTGAAAAGAATTCTCCTCAACTCTTCTCTAGATCTTCTGCCAATGATTTTGAATCTATGATGTCTGGTTATTGACCGACTCGCCAGAGGGAAGAGCTTTTCTCTACCTACTGTATCAAATCCTCTCATCATCTTGAAAACCTCTATTAGGTCACCTCAGTTCCAAGGAGAACAGTCCTAACTTTTCTAACCTCGATTCATAAGTGAAGTCCCCCATCCCTGGTAACATGCTAGTAAACTTCCTCTGTACTCTTTTTAAGGCCTTTACATCTTTCATGGTATGGTGCCCAAAATTGCCCACAATACTCCAGCTGAGGCGTAACCAGTGATTTATAAAGTTCAAGCATTATCTCTTTGCTTTTATATTCTATTCCTCTATTCATAAACCTAAGTAACCCATGTGCTTTTTTAACCACCAACTTGCCCACCTTTAAGGATTTGTGTATATGGACACTAAGGTCACTCTGTTTATCTACACTTTTCAAAATTGTGCCATTTATAGCATACGAGGGCCGAATTTGTGGCCCCTAACCCTAAACGTGGTGTGCAAGGTGCGCACACGCCCGTAGGGGCCATGCAAGTTCCGGGTTTAGGCATGCGCTGCACATGCGCTAAAACAAGTAACTTGCAATCTGATAAGAATTCTCTTGACAGATCATACAAATCCCCGGGAGAAGGGCCTGCCCAGCAAATGCCCGTGAAATTCTTACGCTGCCAGCCTAAGAGTTTTAAAAAACATAAACATAAATTTTTTTCATTCATTTATACGTTCAAAACCCTGTGCAATAAGTTAAGTTTATTTTGAGCCCTGTTAAAACATGGAAATTTATTTTTCAAAAAATTACATTTTTGCTTTAAATAATTAATTAAATGCCATTTTAATTAATTTTAAATATATAATGTTTTTTTTAAATGTATTTAATGTGTAGAGGTACTTTTTGTGTGATCCCCATTCATACTTATCGGAGTTCCATGCATATGGAATCCCCATAAGTATGAATGGGGATTCCCTTCTTTGATTGGTTGGGCTGGCCCGCGTGATCCCAGGGGTACTCGCATAGATATTTTGCAGGTCGGAGGCATCTGCCCAAGGGAAGCCTCCAACAGCAAATTCAGCCCCGCTGTCTTTCCATATTAGTTTTCCCAAACTGCATCACTTCACACTTCTCCGCATCTGCTATGCTTCTGCCCATTTCACCATCCTGTCTATGTCATCCTGAAGCCTATAACTATCCTCATCACAATGTACTACTTTGCCAATTTCCGTATCAACTGCAAACATTATAATGCTGCTCCCTACACCCAAGTCAAGTCATTCATAAAAATTGAAAATTGACAGACCCAGAGCTGACCTGTGGGGAACACTGCCTCCCAGTCTGAAAAACATCCATCCACCACACACTTTGCTTCCTGTCACTGAGCCAATTTTGTATCCATACTGCCACTTTCCCCTTAATTCTATGGGCTTGCATCATCTTAATAAATCTCCTGTGTGGCACGGTCAAATGTCTTCTGAAAGTCCATATATCCACAACATCTACCGCACTACTTTGATCAACCTTCTCCGTTGCATTAAATAATTCAATCAAGTTAGTCAGACACAATTTGCCTTTAAATAAATCCATGCTGGCTCTCCTTGATTAATCCACGCCTTTCCAAACAAAAGTTTATTTTGTCCCTGATAATGGCATCCAATAAGTTCCCCACCACTGATGTAAGGCTGGCTGCCTGGAGTTTCCTGTTTTTCCCTCTCCCCTTTGTTGAATAGTGGTGCAACATTAGCAACCCTCCAGTCCTCCAGCATTACATGAACCCAATGAGGATCGAAAGATTGTGACCAATGCCTCTGCTATTTCTGTCTTTGCTTCTTTCAGCAATCTCGGGTGCATTCCATCTGGACATTGTGACTTACCAACTTTCAGTAATGCTAATCTTTTTAGTATGTCTTCTCTATTACTATCCTGTCCATAACTTCCCTCTCCGCTTTTAGTGCAACCTTCACATCTACCACTTCCTTTGTGAAGACTAATGCAAAGTACTCATTTAATACTTTTGCCATGTCCTCTGTCTCTAGATGAAGATTTCCCTTTGGGTCCTTAATAGGCCCAACTTTTTCCCTAACCACTTACACTTTATATGTTTATAAAATGTTTTAGGGTTCAATTTAATGTTGCCAGCTAATCTTTTCTCGTAACCTCTCTCTGGCTCCTGTATTAACGTTTTCAGTTCCCTCTTGTACTTTCCATAATCTTCCTAGTTATTAACTGAATCTTGCTCCTAACATTTATCATAAGCTTCCTTTTTCTGTTTTATTTTAACTTTTATTTCCTTTGTCATCTAGGGTGCTTTAGCTTTGGATGCTCCACCGTTTCCCTTCAGAGGAATATGCCTAGTTTGTACCTGAACTATCTTCCCAGAATTCCCTCCATTGCTCCATTATTGCATTAACCTGCAATCGCCTTTTCCAATCTACCTGTGTTAGGTCCCTTCTTAAATCACTGAAATTAGCTCTTCTCCAGTTGAGAATTTTTACCTTTGATATTTTCTGATCTCTTTCCATAATTACATTAAACCAAATTATGCTGTGATCACTGTTAGATGATCTCTGACTGTAACACACTCCACTTGCCCTACTTCATTTACCAGAACCAGATCCAACACTGCTTCCATCCTTGTTGGACTGGAGACATATTGATCGAGAAAGTTCTCCTGCGCACATATCAGAAATTCTTCTCCTTCCCTACCTATGTTTTTTCCAGTTAATATTAGGGTAATTAAAGTTTCCTTATATTATGACTATTTTTGTTGCATGCCTTTGAAATTTGTTGACAAATTTGCCCATCTATCTCCTTCTCACTGTTGGGAGCTCTATAAAAAAAACCTCCCAACAATTTAACAGCTCCCCCCACCCCCCCCAGTTCCTCAACTCAAGACAAATAGATTCAGTCACAGAATCATCGATTAAATCTTTTCTATTTAGAACTGTAACATAGCCCTTAATCAATACTGCCACGCCCCCTCCTCTTATCAATTCTCTATCATTCCTGAATACTTGGTAACCAGGAATATTAAGAATCCATTCATGGCCTTGTTTAAGCCATGTCTGTTAATGCAACATCATAAACTCATGTGGCAATTTGTGCCTGCAGCTCACAAACCTTATTAGTTACACTACTGACATTGACATACATTCAATTGAATACCTCCTTTATCAGTTTTGTTATTTTCCTCAATCTGTTCCCTGCAATTTTTGGGATAATTCTAATTTTACTGCTGTTTATATCTCTCTGTCCTCATTTCTGATATTTTCTGGTTCCTCTCTGCCTGCCAAATTAGTTTAAGCCCTCAACAGGGCTAGTTAACCTCTCAACAAGAACATTGCTGAATAAAAACTGCAACATTAAACCCTCACCAGACTCACTCCAGCATTCACTCACACCTTAAGTAGAACTAGCCCAAGGGTGCCCTCTGGTGATTAAAATTTATATTTTAATTATACAGTTTTGTGTCTATTCAAGTAGGCTTTGGGAAATGGCAAAAGTAGTAAGGTGTTCCAAGTGTCAGAGTACTTCAAGACATCATCATTGGCAGTCCCTCAGAATCGAGGAAGACTTGCTTCCACTCTTAGAATGAGTCCTTAGGTGGTTGAACAGTCCAATATGAGAGCCACAGTCCCTGCCACAGGTGAGACAGATAGTCGTTCAGGGGAAGGGAGGGTGGGACAGGTTTGCTGCACGTTCTTTCCACTACCTGCGCTTGTCTTCTGCATGCACTCGGTGATGAGACTTGAGGCGCTCAGTGCCCACCCGGATGCACTTCCTCCACTTAAGGCGCTCTTTGGCCAGGGACTCCCAGGTGTCAGTGGGGATGTTGCACTTTATCAGGGAGGTTTTGAGGGTATCCTTGTAATGTTTTCTCTGTCCACCTTTGGCTCGTTTGCCATGAAGGAGTTCCAAGTAGAGCACTTGTTTTGGGAGTCTCGTGTCTGGCATGCAGACTTTGTGGCCTGCCCAGCGGAGCTGATCAAGTGTGGTCAGTGCTTCAATGCTGGGGATGTTTGCCTGGACGAGGACACTGATGTTGGTGCGTCTGTCCTCCCAGGGGATTTTCAGGATCTTGCGGAGGCATCGTTGGTGGTATTTCTCCAGCGACTTGAGGTGTCTACTGTACATGGTCCATGTCTCTGAGCCATACAGGAGGGCGAGTCTTCAAGACTATGCATATTGTAGCCACCCAAAGCGTAAAGGTAGAAGAGCTTACCAGAGGGAATTATTCCATTTTCACACAAACATCTTTGTGGCCTGAGTGTGCTACCAAATGTAGTGCAAGTTCCTATGTAACTGCGTGCTCACATCCACTAGGAATCACGAACAAAAATAAAGCATTTTCATTTCTTATGTATCATTGCTTTATTTGTATCAGATCAAAGCTCCAGTCGTGAATGGTGGTTGTCAATTAAACAACTAACGGGAGGAGGAGGCTCCACGAACATCCCCAATGATGCAGAGCACAGCACATGAGTGTAAAAGACAAGGTTGAACGGTTTGCAACCATCTTCAGCCAAAAGGGCTGAGTGAATGTTACATCTCGGTGTCCTCCTGAGGCTTCCACCATTACAGTCATCAGCCAATTCAATTCACTCCATGTGATATCAAGAAACGGCTGAGCGTACTGGATAGAAACATAGAAAATAGGTGCAGGAGTAGGCCATTTGGCCCCTCGAACCTGCACCACCATTCAATAAGATCATGGCTGATCATTCCCTCAGTACCCCTTTCCTGCTTTCTCTCCATACGCCTTGATCCCTTTAGCCCTAAGGGCCATATCTAACTCCCTCTTGAATATATCCAATGAACTGGCATCAACAACTCTCTGCGGTAGGAAATTCCACAGGTTAACAACTCTCTGAGTGAAGAAGTTTCTCCTCATCTCAGTCTTAAATGGCCTACCCCTTATCCTAAGACTGTGTCCCCTGGTTCTGGACTTCCCCATCATCGGGAACATTCGTCCCGCATCTAACCTGTCCAGTCCCGTCAGAATCTTAGAAGTTTCTATGAGATCCCCTCTCATCCTTCTAAAATCCAGTGTATAAAAGCCCAGTTGATCCAGTCTCTCCTCATAGGTCAGTCCCGCCATCCCGGGAATCAGTCTGGTGAACCTTCGCTGCACTCCCTCAATAGCAAGAATGTCCTTCCTCAGATTAGGAGACCAAAACTGAACACAATATTCTAGGTGAGGCCTCACCAAGGTCCTGTACAACTACAGTAAGACCTCCCTGCTCCTATACTCAAATCCCCTAGCTATGAAGGCCAACATACCATTTGCCTTCTTCACCGCCTGCTGTACCTGCATGCCAAATTTCAATGACTGATGAACCATGACACCCAGGCCTCGTTGCACCTCCCCTTTTCCTAATCTGCCACCATTCAGATAATATTCTGCCTTTGTGGTTTTGCCCCCAAAGTGAATAACCTCATATTTATCCACATTATACTGCATCTGCCATGCATTTGCCCACTCACCTAACCTGTCCGGCTGGCTGAGTTCCAGGCCGAGGTAGGACTTCAGTTTTATTTTTTCTTCATTGATGACTGCGCTTGAGAGTTTTGATTGGGGGTGGGGGGGGTGAGAAAGAGGAGTTTTTTTTTGGTGGGTGGGGGAGAAAATAAACTGTGTTTTGATTGGGGGGGGGGGGGAAAGAGAGAGAGAGAGAGAGAGAGAAAGTGTTTTGATGCGGGGGTGGGGGGGGGGGAAAGAGAGGAGAAAGAGTGTTTTGATGGGTGAGTGGGGGACTTTAAAAAAAACTTGATTCTGGCATAAAGGTAGGACTTCTATTTTTTTTTATTTGTTATTGATTGATTGCTTATTCCTTTGTGGTTTGTTTAGTGCTTTGTAAGTCTTGGTGCTTTAAATGTACTAACCTGCACAAATTTCTTAACTGCTCGCAAGGTTTTTCAGAGCTGACCCAAGTCGATTTGGAGTAAGTTTTAGCTGGCCAAAGTGGCGTAAATGGCTAAAACTGGCGTAAGTGTCTGGGAACATCCACTTTTGAAAAAAAATCTTACCTAACTGACTTACTCTGGAGCAAATTTTTTGGGGAAAATGACATTTTTAAAATTTACGCCAGAAAAAACTTACTCCAAAAAAATTGACACAAGTCATGGCCAAAATTGGGCCCATAGAATGACATCATAATTCTAAATCAGATAAAATGCAATCAATTTAATTTAAAATGCATGTGCAAAATTACAATTTCTCAGATTTAACTATTTTTACATTGCAACTGTGATTAGAGCAAATAGACCAACTTAATTCCCACTCGCTCCAATTCCTTTGAGGAGCAGGGGCAGGGTAAGCAAAAGGAGGGAGCTCCCAGCATTAATTGTGCCATGAATATTGTGTGTCTCACATAACAATTAAATGTGTAGCCCTGCAGTTCATTCCCAAGCAAAATAATCAAAATTGTAGGAGTCATCTTTGAGAATGTTCTGTGGCTCCCTTCATTCATTACTTGCATCATACCCCTATATATTAAACAGGTGTATATATATGTAATCAAAGATATATAGACGACCATCAATGGCAAATATACAAGGCTAGTGTCACTGGTAAAACTAATTTCACAAACTACATATTTTCTATTATTTTTATTGGAAATAGAAATGC
The DNA here is from genome assembly GCF_044704955.1 of Pristiophorus japonicus. Classification (NCBI taxonomy): domain Eukaryota; kingdom Metazoa; phylum Chordata; class Chondrichthyes; family Pristiophoridae; genus Pristiophorus; species Pristiophorus japonicus. The sequence goes on along the minus strand of NC_091990.1, from coordinate 135,624,321 downwards.
AAACCAGTTATATAGCAAGTTTCTCAATTTTCTCTCTCCTCTCTCAAAGGAGATAGGTACTGAAGGAAGGAATGAGTTCATACAGGTTAATGGAAAGCAACAAAATCAGATGTAACCAGTACCTCTTGCCAGCAGTGAAATTTGATAAATGATCAGGTGAGACACCCAGGAAGATAGAGATATAAAAAGAACATGTTTCTCGCTCTGATCTTACAACATTAGCATCCTGGACACAAAGGGAAAATGTTGTTTAATTTTACATTCCAATAATTGAACTGTATCTATTGATTTTGGGACATGGGTTCTATTTCTATAACTACAAGCACAGGTATTCGTTGGAATTAATATATACAATGTATTAATTTTACTCAAAATCAGAATTTTGTGAATTGGATTTCTCTAATTTTAACTGACAAAAGGGATGATGGTGCAAGGCAAAAGGAAGTGGTTTGGAGCAAGAATTAAAAAGATGGGTCAAGAGAAACTAAATGGCAACAGCTGAACCATTACCAGTAGCTGCTGTTCGAAGAAAATGGGAGCAGTGGTTATGACAGAAATTGTTGAAATCGATGTTGAGTCCAGAAAGCTGTAAAGTGCCATCATCTCGTGTTATTTAATCACTGCTGTCTACCACCCTGTCATCGACTTTCCCTTTTGTTCTTTCTACCCCTCCCACACCCCCTTTCCCTGCCTCTGTACTTGCTTAAAATCTGTTACGTCTCTAACTTTTGCAAGTTCAGATGAAAGGTCAACGACCTGAAACATTGGGCCCAAATTTGGCCAGAACAGATTTCTGGCGCACTCAGTCTTGTAGAACGCCAAGAGCGACAAAAATCTTCGGGCCGAGTTTGGCCACTCCCCAGCCTCTCCTCCATGGCGGCATAGCATGGCAACTGAATTCGGGGGCGAAGCCAGATCCTGGCACTGAAAACAGTCCTAGCCCCCACAATCTGAGTGTGTGTGATGCAGGCTGTGTGGGAGGGGCTGATGCTTGCCGTCCCTATCCCGGGCAGAGTGGCCTGTCGCACAGGCCAGCCTCTGCCTTCCCGCGCAGAGGGCTACAAAAGACAGGTTGGGGGGGGGGGGGGGGAAAAAGAGGGGAACGAGAAAATAATCTTTAAAGATTTTCCAGGACTTTAATATCTAGCTATCTTTACTAAAAATATACTCAGTTTAATGAGGCTGATAGCACCTACACTCTGTCCAGTCTCACAGCTTGGGATTTAAAAAAAAACTAGCATTCCTATCATAACACTGTCATTTGAAAGTTACCTACGCTGATCTCTTAATTCACCACAGGGTTTTTCAGAACGCACAAAAGTGGCCACTTACTCTGGCCTAATTTAGTTTGGAGTAAGTTTTAGCTGGCTAAACTTGCTTAAATGGCCAAAATAGGCGTAAGTGGCTGGTAACGCCCCCTTCTGAAAAATAAATTGAACTAAAAAAAAACCTAACTAACTCACTTACACTGGAGCAACTTAAATGGGGAGAATTGTGATTTTTAAGTTACTCCAAAAACAACAGAGCAACTCCTGGGGAAACTTGGGCCTAATTGACTCTGTTTCTCTCTCCACAGATGCTGCCTGACCTGGAGTATGCTGGTTATTTTATGTTTTTTATTTCTCACACCCAAAGCTTGACCAAACCAAAGCCAATATTAAAATAGTAGTCAGTCTGTTAATGCAGAAGCAACCATTTTCAAGTGTCTCAAAAGGTAAACAAACTTAAAATTAATGCACATCTCTGTAAACATGCACACCAACATCATCTTATTCACTCTATATATTTCATTTAAAATTAAAAAAGAGGACACTTCAGCAGTCGACTGAAATGAGAAACATGAAAATCAACAGGAAAACAAGTGTATTTGAGCACTAGTATGTAGGACCACAACACAATTTTTTATTTATATAGTCCCTTATCATATCCTTAGGATGTTCCATAGCACTACAAAAATAATTTATTGATTATGAAGTCACTGTTACAAGTGCAAACACAGCAGACAATTTATACACGTTAAAGCAAACAGCAAATGAGACAAATGCCTAATCTGTTAGTGGTGATAGCTGAGCCAGTACATGGAGAGAACCCCCTGTGCTTGTTCAAATAGTGCCATGGAATCCTTTAGATCCACTTGAATGGTTTAATGCCACATCCAAGAAACAGCACCTCAAATACCGCAGCACTCCTCACTTTAGTGCAGTCAGCCTGGATTGTGTGCTCGAATCCTGAAATAGGGTTAAATGCCACAACCAGTGACTCAGAGGCAAAAGTACTACCAAGTGAGCTAAACTGACAGAAGCATGTTTGATGATTAGCATATGGCTTAGATAATCTTAAGAGATTGACTTTACCTCTTAATATCTCTTCCATGCTACTAGTTGAACGATTTACACAATAATGGTGTGCGCATTAAACGCGGCATTATTTTGGCAGCAAAATCGTTTTTCTTCACTGAATTAATCAAAGCCTAATTTCATACCATGTATGATATATTCTACATTCCATTTAGCACAGTCTCTTCTAAAATTGTATTTGTATAACATATAACTTCAGGAACATGGTTTCATCTCCCTCCTTGGCACTATACAGTACTGAAGTTTGAATATTGACTTGGGCAAGTTCAGACCTTAGCTGTCTGACTCCATTTTCCTACTTGTTTCCTCCATCCAGTGATGACATCATTTTCTATTTTGGAGTTGTTGAACTCTTGCTTTTCTAACCTCCATGCACTGCCTGAGTTGATCTTTGTATACCATCCAACCTCTTTCAACCTCTTTCTCTCTCTCTTTAAAAAAAACCCTTTGTGGTTGTAGTTAGAACACCCAACTCTTGGCTTTTCTGTTGTGCTCCACAGCTCCACCAATTGTTCAAGGCCTATAAAAGCAGCGCATTTATTTTTCACTTCAGTTCTGACAAATGGTCTATACTTTAACCATTAATGTATCTTTTCCAAGATGATTGATCTCCTACTTCGAGCATAGTTCAGATTTGGAGTTTTTTTCCTTTTATCTTAAATTATAAAATAATTTGTTCAGATACAATATGCTGAACCTGCAAAATTAGGCCTACAAAGTTTTCAACTGGATGTCGATTACTTGTCGTGTTATTGTACCAATTTTACCCATCCTACCAAAGCATTAAATAACCCAATACACTGGCCACCAAATCCAATATTAAAACCCAAAAAGCAAATGACTAACAAGTTTATACTCTGTGACTTGCTACAGGGATAGCTAACTTTTTAGAGCTAGAGTCAGAAACATGCGTCAAAACCAATGAGTGGGCCGCATATGTTTACGTAGCGATTTAAATCCCCATGGACAAAATTAACCTCCCCCATACACACAAAAATGCAAGACTCCCCATACAAACAAAAAGGCAAGATCCCACCATAAAATAAGCTTTCCCCCACCCACCCCAATCCCCCTCTTCTCTATAAAGCCTGAAAATTTGGAAGCTCCAGCAATTTTAAAATTCCCATGCTTGAAACACTAGTAAAGGCTGATTCCGGATTGGTCACAATCCATCAATCAGGGAGCAGCTTTATCCAGTCCACAGGAACGTTAAAGAATACAAAGAAAGGAACCAGTGGGAGCTTCGTGGGCTGAGTCAAAAGATCTGCATCTCTGCCTCACTATTGTTTAAAGGCCCAATTTAAAACTGTTCTTTCTGGACACACATACATTAAGAGTTGTAATATAATTAAAACTGCAACAAAAAATAACCGTATACATATAATTTATTTACATAAATCTCACAAACCATTAGGTATTACAGAAAACAGCAATTTAGGTCCACATTAAAAGTGACATCAGTCAAGATTTTCCCAAAGATTCAGCTGTCCCTGTTCATTTTGTCTCAGATTTTTTCTCTCCCGCCTCAATTTTTGACAGTTCAGTTGGCTCACGGTGTGCTGGGAACACTTCCCATGGGCTGTTGAGGTCAAATTTGCGGAATTCCTGGGCAAGTTCAACAGGCTCAGCAACAACACGCTTTACCTCATCGTCATAGCGTACCTAGAAAGAAGAGCAATAGTTAGACAAAGACATGTCAGTGGTTATAATACTTGATGGGATAGGACATTGAACACCGGGATTTGATTTGCAATTATTTCAGACTAATGTAATAAAAGCACATTAGCAATTGTCACAAGAGATTTTCACTCCAATACTTACGGAGATGACTTGGGGAGGGAGAAAGGAGGAAGAGAAACAAAAAACTCAATAGATATACATCATTAAAGAAACCAGATTATTTTATACCTCCACATAACCAGAGAGTGGGAAATCTTTGCGAAAAGGATGGCCTTCAAATCCATAGTCCGTGAGGATTCGTCTTAGGTCTGGGTGGTCAGCAAAGAATACACCATACATATCCCAAATCTGGAACAAATGAGTACAAAGTGTAATTTCTTAGGCTTCATTAAGAACTTGAAATTAAAAAATTGACAGTTGTAAGATTTAAACAAAAAGCATCAAAATGTTTGTCCATTGTAAGAATAAAAGTGTATATTAATGATGACATTTATACATACACACTGAATCAATGTTAAAAGTGCAGATTAGACAGGCTGCGGTTTGAAAAGACAAAATGGATACATCAAAGTTCATGGGCTAGACTTTCACTTTGCTGTCTTTGGCCCCCAAAAAATGGGCGATGGACCAGCGATGTACGATGTCTCAGCCTTACTGATTGCTGGGACATAGCCCATTTTTTGGATATCGATTTTCCACTCGGCGGTAGGCCAGCGATGCGACGTTCGCCCATTGATGTTGGAGGCCAAAGCTTCCCTAGCAACGGCCTACTATGCATGCGATTTTTTTTTCTTTGTTTTCTTGACTGCTTTTCCAGCGTTTCGGGAGGTCAGGGGTCATCCACATATACGCAGAAGGCACGGGGGTGTGTGTGTGTGTGTGTGTGTGTGTGGGGAAGAGAGAGTGCGAGAGCGAGCGCGAGAGAGATACATATATATATATACACACACACACCGAGAAGGTAGTGAAGCAGAGAAGCAGAAAAGACAACAGAGCAGGCTTGAATTCATAATTTAAACTATGTCAGAAATGCATCATGATGCTGAAGGGGAGAGGAAGAGGGAAAAGCTCTTTAGTGACGAGGCGAATGAGGCCCTGGTAAATGAGGTGCATTCCCGGTGGGGAAAACTGACTTGGGGTGCACACAGGAAACCCCCACCCCAAGTTTACAGAAAAATTTGGGCAGAGATCGCTGCAGTGGTGTCCTCCGCATCCCATGAGATGTGGGGGTCGGAACAGTGCTGGAAACGCTGGAACAGCTTGGTAGCTGGAGCAAGAGTAAGTTGCATTTTATATTGTACTGATGCAAATTTTATTTATAATAATGAATCTCCTGTATTGAATTTAAGTTTTTTTACTCATAAATGTTTTACATTAAACTCCATGTTAAGAACCTGGGACTATGTATGGGACAGTGTGGAGGGAGCTTTACTCTGTAAATAACCCCTTGCTGCAGCTGCCCTGGGAGTGTTTGATGGGACAGTGTGGAGGGAGCTTTACTCTGTCAATAACCCCATGCTGCAGCTGCCCTGTGAGTGTGGAGGGAGCTTTACTCTTGCTGCTGCAGTTATAGAGAGATGTATATATGTAGCATGTAACTTTAAACTGTTGTGACTCCATCATACTACCTAGTCAATTAGCATATGCTAATACGCTTGCAGAAGATGATATCAATCAATCGGGCTGAGCAGAGGCGCACCTGGGGGGGGGGGGGGGCTCTGCTCAGCTGCAACCACTGACGGACCTCGAGGAGTGTGAAACTGCGCTCGTGGGCCATGAAATCAGTTCGGCCACCACCCGTGGTCTGGCGGAGCCCAGCTATGCGTCTCGTGAGTAATGTAATGTCCTGTAATTATAATGCAATATATGAATGTCATGTCATGCATGCAGACTTTGTGCATAAGAAACAGGGCATGCAGCCACTACAGCTTTCTGGTGTAGTGAAATGTATTGATATGTAACGTCTCTCGTTAATGTGCACCGTTATGTTCTAATAAGCTCTGTAATAAGGTAATGTGTTTTTAAGGTCATCCTGAGACGCTGGTCGAGGTGCAACCAGCACCTGTTCAAGAGCAGGAGGAGGAGCTCGACAACACCATCACCACCACTGAGCTAGAGGAGGAAGAGGAGGAGGAGGATCATCAACAGCAGCGGGGTGGGGGGCGGTGAACCTGCGGTCATCTCACTTGAGATTGAAGAGGTACCGGGACCAAGCAGTGTGCAGCTGGCAACACTAAGGCACATCATATTGCACACACCGACCCCACGGAGGCCGGGTCAGCGAGGTCAGAAATCGCCTCCCTCGGACAGTCACTTGGAGGGCTTGATCTCCCTGTGCTCGAGATGGTCGCGATAGGTCGTGAGCTTCTCCAGGGGTTCGTTCAGTTCGTGTCTGACTTTCCCCAGATGTCGGCTATGCATTGGAGGTAGCACGGCAGACACTAGAAGAGATGCGTGAGCAGACCGCCGCAACCAATGCCCTTCAGCACGAGTTGCTGGTTGAACACGACCCTGCACCCCAAAGTGTTGTGTTGGGTCTGAGTACATAGAAACATAGAAACATAGAAAATAGGTGCAGGAGTAGGCCATTCGGCCCTTCTAGCCTGCACCGCCATTCAATGAGTTCATGGCTGAACATTCAACTTCAGTACCCCATTCCTGCTTTCTCGCCATACCCCTTGATCCCCCTAGCAGTAAGGACCTCATCTAACTCCTTTTTGAATATACAACCCCGAGCACTCAAGCGAGTACGGAGGATACACTTCCTCTTGACTCAGAAGACGAACAGCCAGCTTCGTCTTCCACTGCAATACCTCCACCATAGCAGGAAGTCTTGCCGTCGCCCGCTGCACGCCAGCGTCGTCTTGGTCTGTGGGGACCAAAGCGGGCGGGTGGTGCTAAAACACGGGGTGGGAGGGGGGGGGCAAAGAGGGTAAAGGACCTGGAGGGAAATGTGGCGCTGGTAGGGAGAAGGGTTATTTTTGCAATGTTCATGTTAAATTTTTTATAGTTCATGTTGATGTTAAATTATTTAGTTAATTTGTTGCTGCTAATGTGCGTTCATAGTTGTGGGTGGGGAAAGAGAGGATGTGGGGAAAGAGAGGATGTTAATTAAAAAAATGTAAAAATGCGTTGTTTACAATAATTTTTTTTACTGAATTTAACAATTATGCATTCTCTTACAGTTGAGCATTTTTTAAATTTACCATTTTAACAATTGTTTTGCATTTGTTGTGCATTCTCTTATAATAACATAAGTTTACTTAAGTTAAGCATTAATGCAAATGTTGTACAACAAAGGCCAGGCCAGTGCAGGCAAGGCTAAAACGTAACTCAATGCAAATGCAACTTTTGTTTAACCGTAACTGTAAATGTAAATGTGACGATTCCCAATGTAATTTCATGCAAACCATTCATAAATGAGCTACTGACGCAACAGCTTTGCAGCCGCGTAACTCGCACGGGGTACTGGTCTTCGGGGGAGGGCGGTCGGTGGTCAGTGGGACCATGGCTAGATCACCAGGCTGATTGACCTCCCAGAGGTCCTCACCAGCTTCCTCCTCCTATTGCTTCCCTCTTTCTGGAGGTGGACATGCAGCCCCTTCTGGCATTAGTTGTCCTCTCCTTATAGCTAGGTAATGCAGCATGCAACACACCACAATAAACTCAGCGACCTGGTCAGGGTGGTACTGTAGACTGCCACCAGGGTGGTCCAGGCATCTGAAGCGCTGCTTTAGGACTCCAATTGTCTTTTCGACGATGTTGCGTGTCACTATGTGGCTTTCGTTGTAACGTTTCTCTGCTTCGGTGACGGAATTACACAGTGGGGTCATCAGCCAGCTGGCAAGGCCATATCCCTTATCCCCCAACATCCAACCCGTGACCTTCTGGCTGATTGACAATCAGGTCAGGGGTAACACTCTCACGTAGGATGTGCACATCATGGATGCTGCCAGGAAATGTAGCATTTACTGTCATGATTATTTGGTTGTGGTCGACAAGCTTCACATTCAGGGAGTGGGAATCCCTTTCTGTTACAAAACACCTCTGCATTCTGTAAAGGTGCTTTCAGGACAATGTGCGTGCAGTCTATTGCTCCCTGCACCTTGGGGAAGTTTGCTACTCTCGAGAAACCCAAAGCCTTCCTGCGAGCATAAAGGGCTTCAGTCACCCGACGAATGCAGCAGTGCGTGGCGTGCTGAGAGATACTAGATATCGCCAGCTGAAGCCTGAAAGGATCCTGACCTCAATGGGCAGTGCGGTTCTGATGGTGCTGGAAAGCTGCAGGTCCCCCTTAAGATGACAAATCTCATCAATGATCTCCTTCCAGAAGCGCAGCCTCCTAAGACATGCGTTTTCAGACAAGTTGAGGTAAGATTGTGTTTCTTTGTACCTTCGCCTCCTCTGTCTCTGTCTACACATTACTCTGCCACCACGACGTCCCTGGCCCACCGCTCCAGCTCTTTGATAGCCCGACCCACGGAGCTGTTCTCTCGCAGGTCAGGGGGGCCACGACATCCCAGGGCCCACCGCTCCAGCTCTTTTATAGCCCGACCCGTGGAGCTGCTCTCTCACACAGGCGTCTTCCACCCCCTCAATTGGAGTTCAGGACTGGAACATCGGGTCCGTCATCGAAACACCTGCGAACTCGTGGAAGCAAGTCATCCTCGTTCGAGGGACCGCCTATGATGATGACTCTGCCACCTCTTCGATTGATCCTTTCAGAAACCAGCGTGTGAGCAGTTACAAGTAATGGCACAGAAAGCATAGGCCCCATCACTATCAATATTTATTTTTACTTGTTATAAATGCACTTTTCAGTAAAAAATGCCTAATCTACTAAGCTATTATTAGTGCAATTAAATATGTATAAATCTGAGCGGATCTATAAAAGACCCTTAAATAACTCTCAAATATCTTAGCTCGAGTTTTTTAGCTGCCTCCTCCCTTCCTCCGAAATTCAAAATGTAGTGCCCAGTTCGGTCAGGAAAGCCCGGGAAAAGCAACTATTGTCCAGCGATGTTCTCGGCGAGCGATCAGCCCGGCAATGTGCCAGAAGTTCAAATCGGCGATGTGCAGGCGATCAGCTCGGCAAAGTGAGCTGAAATTTGGGGGCTTAATTTTCCGGCGATGTTGAGGCCTGAGTTTCCATTTTTTTGCTCAAAATGGGCGATAGACGTCAGTTTTAGGCGATATATGGGCAATGTGAGGTGGAAAGTCTAGCCCCATGTCTTCTCTGGTTGGGCGAAGATTAACAAAAGGAACATGGTGTTGAAACTCACCAAACTAGAAAAGGTGTTAATGGGAAAGCGATTAACCTAATCAAGGAGCGGCTCCAATTCCTGCAGACAGTCGCATGTGTGAGGAAAGCCAATAAGGAACTACCTTGGAACCAAGACCCAATCCTGGGGCTTTAGCAACTTATGTTGAGAAACAATGGACTTTATGAGAATAAAAATGCAAGCGCAAAGCCTGCTCGCTCTCTTTTCTCTTTTCGGACCATGCGACAAAGCAGGTGACCTCCCTCTTCACAGACCAGACCAAGAAGCAAGGAAGGTGGCCGCGTGCTTTAGTTGACTCAGAGGGAAGTATATGTCTCTGTAAATCTGTAACTCATTACCTTACCTGTTGTAATTAAGTAGAGTCCATAGGATACTAATAGAATGCTGTTGTGTTAGATGCTGCACAGACCTAGTGTGCGCTGGCCCGTGCTGCCTCTGGGCCCTCGGCTCTTCTGGGCCCCGTACCCTCATTTGCTGCACCTCCGCCACGATCTCTCGCTGCACCTCATATTCCTCATATACTGACCTATTGACCCCCGCCAATCACAGCAGCAAACCCCTGCGCCCGCTCACAGGGGCAAAGATTTATGCCCGTAAAACAATAAATATTTAAACCCAACCGGCAAGTTCCGAGCACGAGCCTCTTTCAACTGAAATCATCGCCGCAAACAAAAGTAATCCCCCTTCAACAGATCTATCAACATAGCTTTAAAAAAAAAAGACATGTGTGCACACTAGGTCCATGCAGCAGAGCAGGTCTCCAGTCATCCTGGTTAATCCTTGCCACCGGATAAAGACCTAGCTCTGTTGAGCCCGTGCGGTGGCAGGTGTGCAACGGTCACCTCACATTAAAAAAATCCACGCACAGACATCGTCCACCCCTTCAATTGGAGTTCAGGACTGGAATATCGGGTCCTTCGTTGAAACATCTGTGAACCCATGTGGAAGCAAGTCTTCCTCGTTCAAGGGACTGCCTATGATGATGATGATGTGTTAGATAGGCTACATGTGTGTGTGTATTTAATAAACTTATTCCAATTTGTTTTAAAAGAATTGGTCTTGCCGTCAATTTAATGCCAAAGATTTAGAAATATTACACCATTCATCCAGCAGGTGCTTGTATTTTGGGAAAATATTACAATCTTGTGTTAAATTTTACATACAAATACAGTATTGAGTGTATTTGTAAGATGGTTATACTAGTTTTTTCGTAAAAGTACCAAGAGCAAAATTATGTAACTTGCAAAATAATAAATTATATCTCAGTTTCATGTAATGTCCTATATTTTATGCAATTTGAATGGCCATAAGCACAGTACAATAGTTTCAAATCGCAATACTGTTAATCACATGACAATTTGGGGGAATTTAGCCCCTTATAATATAGCACACAATAATCAGTGTTTTGACTACTCTGTGAAAGCCTCATGATCTTTCTCTATTGAAATCAAGGACATAAAACATGAATGGATAAAATGTCATTTGGCTCATCAATTCTGCTCCTTCCACATACAACATACATTCACTCAATCTTGGACTCAACCCCAGCTATCCCCAAACCTCAAGTCAAACCACAAAACATTTATCCATCTCAACGATTCAGCTCTGGCCTGTTAGCATCCACAGACAACTCTTTCCCCCACAACCCAACCAGCATAAGCATAACAATCATCCTGGTCTCTGTGTATACAATCTTCAATAGAAACACAGGAAATACATAGTAGCTCAGTGAGCATCTGAAAAGGAAAGATAATATTTTGGGTACAACCCTTTGTCAGAACAAATGAAGAGTCTCAAATGCAACGCAGCCTACCTTTGCCTTTCAGATGTTGAGCCTCAGTAGTTATTTGCAGTTTTTCCTTCTATCTCTAATCCTGCTCACAACTAGATACTTCATGCCTTTTTTCAAATTTAGATTTACATAGCATAAACTGCTTTTGCTAAGAATTTGCTGCACATATTCATGTCACTGTGTCTTCTCCCCCAGTCCACCCACTCTATCTGCACCCTCAGGCCTCTAATGTTTAATACTCCCTTGCCCTTGGTTCAATTATCTTCCACTCTCTAACCTCACTTCACTTTGAAGACTGCACTTGAACTTGGCTTTTTTGGAGATAAAAAAGAACTGGCCAGAACATTTCCTCCATTTGCTTCAGCTTACCTCTCTCTCATACCAGTTTGCAGCCTGGAATACAGGTACTAAGGAATCCAGTGGCGTCAACTCATCAGTGTAAGTCTTCACGCGGATACGAGAGTTAAATTGCAGTGAAAGCAAGTTATATACAATCTGTTGGAAAGGTAACAGAAAATATTTTAAAATTAAATCTTGACTACAGTATCAGTACATTATGAAAAGCTTAATTTCACATTCCAATACTTGACCACACAATACGCAGATATATAACAGATTTATAAAACTCAGCAAACAATGTGAGGCTCTTCCACAATTTGTCGATGTTTCCAAAACTATGCTGGTCAACGCATATATTTTACAACACATTTATTGTAACACATGAAATTAAGCAAGTGATTTGGCATTTTGTAAGCTATTGTTTTCAGGAGTTTTTTTTTGACTAATTAACTCTATAGTTAGTTTTCCAGCACAGTGAGACTATGTGAAAAAATCATTATGCCATGAAAAGGTACATCAGTTCTCTACTCTCACACCACCATTGTTAGCAAATGGGAGTCTAAGACTTAGAAGCTTAGTATTTATGCCATCATTATCATCTTTGAGGAAACAATACATTATTGCTGCACTAAAATAGCTCAACAAACCAAGAAATAGTCCTCCATATAAAATCTAACATTTAATATTTGCAAAGTAATTTTAAATTGCTACTACAAATGTGCACATTTTGAAAGCTGCTATAAATGTAATATTTTTAAAGCACAATTTTACTATTTCCTCTCCCCTGACCCCTCCCCTATTACCTCAAATCTAAACGGGCGAGAAGGGACATCCACTGCAGTCTCGTCAGCAAGTGATTTGAACTGGGCATTGGTGTGATCCCGCAGGAATGTCAGCACTGGTATTATGCCTTCTGGATGGATAAAAATCTCCAACTCATTGAAACATGTCACCTGTTTAATAAAGACAAGGCAAAGATATTAACTTGTGTACGATCCAACACCCATGATGTATTGACATATGGGGTTAGAACCTAAGAAATAGAAATAGGAATAGGCCATATGGCCCCTCGAGCCTGCTCCGCCATTCAATAAGATCATGGCTGATCTGATCATGGACTCAGCTCCACCTCCCTCCCGACTCCCCATAACCCCTATCATTTAAGAAACTGTCGATTTCTGTCTTAAATTTATTCAATGTCCCAGCTTCCACAGTTCTCTGAGGCAGCAAATTCCACAGATTTACAACTCTCAGAGAAAAAGTTTCTCCTCATCTCAGTTTTAAATGGGCGGCCCCTTATTCTAAGATCATGCCCTCTAGTTCTAGTCTCCCCCATCAGTGGAAACATCCTCTCTGCATCCACCTTGTCAAGTCCCCTCATAATCTTATACTTTGCGATAAGATCACCTCCCATTCTTCTGAATTCCAATGAATAGAGGCCCAACCTACTCAACCTTTCCTTATAAGTCAACCCCCTCATCTCCAGAATCAACCTAGTGAACCTTCTCTGAACAGCCTCCAAAGCAAGTATATCCTTTCGTAAATATGGAAACAAAAACTGCACGCAGTATTCCAGGTGTGGCCTCACCAATACCTGTATAGCTGTAGCAAGACTTCACTGCTTTTATACTCCATCCCCTTTGCAATAAAGGCCAAGATTCTATTGGCCTTCCTGATCACTTGCTGTATCTGCATACTATCCTTTTGTGTTTCATGCACAAGCACCCCCAGGTCCCGCTGTATTGCAGCACTTTGCAATCTGTCTCCATTTAAATAATAACTTGCTCTTTGATTTTTTTCTGCCAATGTACATGATCTCACACTTTCCAACATTATACTCCATCTGCCAAATCTTTGTCCACTCACTTAGCCTGTATGTCCTTTTGCAGATTTGTGGTGTCCTCCTCACACATTGCTTTTCCTCCCATCTTTGTATCGTCAGCAAACTTGGCTACGTTACACTCAGTCCCTTCTTCCAAGTCGTTAATATAGATTGTAAATAGTTGGGGTCCCAGCACTGATCCCTGCGGCACCCCACTAGTTACTGGTTGCCAACCAGAGAATGAACCATTTATCCCGACTCTTTTTTTCTGTTAGTAGGCCAATCCTCTATCCATGCTAATATATTACCCCCAACCCCGTGAACTTTTATCTTGCGCAGTAACCTTTTATGTGGCACCTTGTCAAATGCCTTCTGGAAGTCCAAATACACCACATCCACTGGTTCCTCTTTATCCACCCTGTTCATTACATCCTCAAAGAATTCCAGCAAATTCGTCAAACATGACTTCCCCTTCATAAATCCATGCTGACTCTGTCCAACGGAATTTTGCTTTTCCAAATGTCCTGCTACTGCTTCTTTAATAATGGACTCCAACATTTTCCCAACCACAGATGTTAGGCTAACTGGTCTATAGTTTCCTGCATTTTGTCTGCCTTCTTTTTTAAATGGGGGCGTTACATTTGTAGTTTTCCAATCTGCTGGGACCTCCCCAGAATCCAGGGAATTTTGGTAAATTACAACCAATGCATCCACAATCACTGCCGCTACTTCTCTTAAGACCCTAGGATTCCAGGGGATTTATCTGCCTTTAGCCCCATTATCTTACTGAGTACCACCTCCTTAGTGATTGTGATTGTGTTAAGTTCCTCCTCCCACCTATAGCCCCATGACTATCCACTGTTGGAATATTGTTAGTGTCCATTACCAGGTGATCTGAAAAATAATAGCATTACAGGATATACTACTGGGCAAGCAAAACAATTTAATGGCCGAAATTTATTTTCCATTTCATTTTATCACTGTTACTTTCACCATCAGTTATGCTGGCAGCACATGGAGGCCAAATATGCCAAATTGAAGGAATTGGGAAGAAGAAAAGTTTGTACAGCATTACCCAACTGGTGTTTGTGTAAAATTGCTACGGTGAGATATCTTATTAAAAAATTCCTTGGACGAGACATTTTACTTGTTATTTTAGAAGATGTTTGCCTCCTACTTAATAACCATTTTAGTAATGACACAGTGCTATATTCTAATGCAGGTATCAGAAAACTATTTATTAGACCAAATAACACAATGGTAGAGATTTCCTAGGAAACGCCTAATTTCACATTCCAATACTTGACCATACAATACACAGATACATAACTGATTTATAAAACTCAGTAGCCCAATTTATGTCAATGTACCAGTCAAACTGCCAACAAGTCTTACCTGCGCCTGTTGGATATATTTGGGAAGCATTTCAGCAACATATTCACCAAAGACAGACAGCTGGTTATGCTGTAGTTCATTCTGTGGTCGGACAGTAGCTGCAAGATAAGGTGAATCATTGCTAAGTAAACTTCATTTATCCAAGTTCTATCATACCTCTCCCCCCACCCCCCAATTAAGAAAGCACACACTTCTTGGTGTATTTTGCGGTGAGGTGAACATCAATGCAACAGATTGGAATTTTTTACAAATGATCTCAGCATCAGAAAATGGTGTGGCTACTGGAGGTCAGAGGCTGGGTATTCTGTGGCGAGTGGCTCACCTCCCGACTCCCCAAAGCCTTTCCATCAACTACAAGGCACAAATCAGGAGTCTAATGGAATGTTCTCCACATCTGGATGGGTGTAGCTGCAACACCACTCAAGGAGTTCAACACCATCTGAGACAAAGTAGTCTGCTTGATTGGCACCCCATCCACTGGCTTAAACACCCCCATCTGCCATCACCGGTGTACCATGGCTGCAGTGTGTACTATCTATAGAATGTACAGCAGCAACTCGCCAAGGCTCAACCAGTA